>NC_071103.1:39565000-39597500 GCF_024256425.1 Clarias gariepinus
GAATCAGAAAGTCTCAGTCGAACACTTAAACGTTTTGCCAGAGCCACTAGTATGCTTGAGGGTGAGGAAGGCGAAGGAGGTGGACGACATCGTGACGTCGCTCCAATAAGAACCGGAAAATCAAAACCAAAATCAACAGAAGAAAAAGATTTTCAGAAGTTTTTTTAATTCTCCAACTTTTAATAATGTTTTCTTTATAGTGATGTAAAGCAGCAGGTTAGTGTGGTGAGTAAAAGACCTTTTACAAGTGTCACCACGTGTCCTAGGACTAACACTCCTTACAGATTCCTCTCCTGTTAGATTATTAGTAGCCCTGGCCCACATCATTCCTGTTAATGAAAGCAAGCCGAGTTAAAATTCTTGACCGTCTATACGACCTTTACGGCCAATAATTGTGAGGGTGCGCGGGATGTTCATAGCTGGTTCGACCGAGGCAATTCTTGACTCATTGTGACAATTTAAGAAGGTTTGTAGATAAAATGTAGCAACTCATAGGAGTTCAGCACAATTCTGGACTGAGCTGAAAAGTAGCTGAGTGGATTTACTTAGCTACTGTACTCAAATAATAATAATAATACTGTACTCAAATAATAATAATAATAATAATAATAATAATAATAATAATACTGTACTCAAATAATAATAATAATACTGTACTCAAATAATAATAATAATAATAATAATAATAATACTGTACTCAAATAATAATAATAATAATAATACTGTACTCAAATAATAATAATAATAATAATAATAATACTGTACTCAAATAATAATAATAATAATAATAATAATAATAATAATACTGTACTCAAATAATAATAATAATAATAATAATAATAATACTGTACTCAAATAATAATAATAATACTGTACTTAAATAATAATAATAATAATAATAAAAATAATAATATTGTACTCAAATAATAATAATAATAATAATAATACTGTACTCAAATAATAATAATAATACTGTACTTAAATAATAATAATAATACTGTACTCAAATAATAATAATAATACTGTACTCAAATAATATTAATAATAATACTGTACTCAAATAATAATAATAATACTGTACTCAAATAATAATAATACTGTACTCAAATAATATTAATAATAATAATACTGTACTCAAATAAAAATAATACTATACTCAAATAATAATAATAATACTGTACTCAAATAATAATAATAATAATAATAATAATAATAATAATAATAAAACTAAACACAAATAATAATAATAATAATAATAATGTACTCAAATAATAATAATAATAATAATAATAATATTGTACTCAATAATAATAATAATAATAATAATAATAATACTGTACTCAAATAATAATAATAATAATAATAATAATCATAATAAAACTGAACACAAATAATAATAATAATAATAATAATAATAATAATAAAACTGAACACAAATAATAATAATAATACTGTACTCAAATAATAATAATAATAATAATAATAATAATAATATTGTACTCAAAGAATAATAATAATACTGTACTCAAAGAATAATAATAATAATATTGTACTCAAATAATAATAATTATAATAATAATAATAAAAGAATAATACTGTACTCAAATAATAATAATAATAATAATAAACCTGTACTCAAAGAATAATAATATTGTACTCAAATAATAATAATAATAATAATAATACTTTACTCATATATTATTACTTACTTAATATTTTACCTAGCAGTATCTCTACTTGTACTAAAACTTAAGTACAGGATTTGTGTACTTTGCCCCGAGGAATCACAGACCAACTACTACATTATGAAAAACTGCTTCAATCTACCAGCGAATAACTCACACGCTGTTATGATGTCTTTTTAAACCCGACTACGTTTCAACCTTTTTTCACGCGTACTGAATTCTGAAAACATCCCGATGAGTCCTTTAGATTTCAGACGATCTTGAGGTCACACTGTTTCAGGATGTCAGTTTGGAATGTGGGAAACTATTTCTGTTCTGAGCTCGACAGCAGGCCGGTAGTGTGTGTGCTCTCTGTCTCACACCATGCGCTGAAGATCCTCTAACGATAGACATAATGACCACAGTCTGTTTACGTCAATTATCTGGAAATCATTTTGTGCAGAAAACTGGCTGGCTTTAACCACATACACACACTGATGTAACCAGGATATTTTCTGTCCTGTAGCACGTTTCATTTCTATTTCCCCATCATCGTGATGGTGTCTGTAGCTGTGCTGTGAGTCTGGTGTGTTCTGGATGAGCTTCTGCACAGTGCTCACGCTCCGAGATGTTAAAAGTTTCTCACACAGCCTCAGCGTCAGCTGTCTCTGGTCTCAGTGGCAGTAAATCGGCGTCTGATGATGTCAGCGCATCAGACTCTCTTTGCGTTTATGCACAAACCCTTCGTCTACGATGTGTGATGGCGGTCTGTAGACCTACACTTTGTAGTGACTCAGTGCTCTTAGAATTTACAGAACGGAGCTTTATCGAGGGGCCAATACTTTTTATCTGCATAGGGCTTTTACCCAAACCTTTAAGCACGCGACACAACTAATTGCATATGTTATCCGTTTATATAAAGGGTGGCGGTTATTCTGCGAGCCGACTGCCCACGACCTCCCGCTGCACGGCATGCTGGGGGCTTTCCGGAAAAGTCCGCTGCCTCGATGAGCAACTGGGTCAAACATGGGCCACTGAGAAGAACACAGCCATCTGATTGTTCTGCACAAAACCCGTGGAATGCAAGACATACACACACACACACACACACACACACACATATATGTATATATATATATATATATATATATATATATATATACACTTAGGAATGTGATGGTCTGATATGAATGTGGCCTCACTGTGTTCCAGCCCATGGGAAACCATGCTGTGACTGACAGGGTTATTAGACCCAGGGAAGGAGGAGTCGCCTACGTATATGTCAATCACAATGAAAAAGGCGTGGCCTATTTATGTCATTCACAGTGAGGGAGATGTAGCCCCTGTATATGTCAAATACAATGAAGGCTGTTTCCTATGTGAAATGAAGGAGGCGTGGCCTCAGTGTCTCAGTCTAAATGAAGGAGGCGTGGCCTCAGTGTCTAAGTCTAAATGAAGGAGGCGTGGCCTCTGTGTCTAAGTCTAAGTGAAGGAGGCGTGGCTTCTGTGTCTTTCTGCTCAAGAGAAGGGACATGAATAATCCTCATGTGTGTATAATTTCAGTATAAGCCCCGCCAGCCAAAAAAACACAGTTTCACAATCTCTCTCGCTCTCTCTCTCTCTCTCTCTCTCTCTCTCTCTTATAAGCTGTACCAGAGTAAACAGAATAAGCACACATGTAGGTCAGGGCTGGATAGAAACTCA
Organism: Clarias gariepinus; assembly: GCF_024256425.1. Taxonomy (NCBI): domain Eukaryota; kingdom Metazoa; phylum Chordata; class Actinopteri; order Siluriformes; family Clariidae; genus Clarias; species Clarias gariepinus. The sequence goes on from NC_071103.1 coordinate 39,568,369, forward strand.
CCTCCACTTCCATTGTCTTCATCCTGGAAGAGAGAAGAGCAGAGTGAGTTTTAAAGACATATCAATTCCAGTACAGAGCTAAATGAAATCAAAGAGACGAGCTCGCTCTTTTCACTTCATTCAGAAACACTGCAGTGCACTCTGGGGAGCATCAGAGTAAACACTACACCTCCGAACACACCAGGCGTCTCATATAACACAGACAGCATTCTCACATCACCTCTATCTCCACCTTTACCCCCATCTCCACCTTCACTCTCATCTCCACCTTCACTCTCATCTCCACCTTCACTCTCATCTCCAATCTTACCATCACCCTCATCTCCACCTTCACCTGCACCCCACTTTCACCCTCACCCCCTTATCTCCACCTTCACGCCCATCTCCACCTTCACCTTCACCCCCATCTCCACCTTCACCTTCACCCCCATCTCCACCTTCACCCCCATCTCCACCTTCACCCCATCTCCACTCTTACCTTCACCCTCATCTCCCCCTTCACCTCACCCTCATCTCCACCCTTATCTCCACCTTCACCCTTATCTCCACCTTCACCCTATCTCCACCTTCACCTTTACCCCCATCTCCCCCTTCACCCTCATTTCCACCTTTACTCTCATCTCCACTTTCACCTGCACCCCATCTCCCCCTTTACCTGCACCCCACTTTCACCCTCACCCCCTTATCTCCACCTTCCCTCCCATCTCCAACTTTCCCCTTCACCCCATCTTCACCTTAACCCCAATCTCCACCATCACCCTCATCTCTACCTTCACTCTCATCTCCACTTTCACCTTCACCCTATCTCCCCCTTCACCCTTACCCCAACTCCACCTTCACCCCATCTCCACCTTCACTTCCAGCTCGACCTTTACTTCCAGCTCCACCTTTGCCCCCATTTCCACCTTTACTTCCATCTTCACCTTCACCCCATCTCCACCTTCACCTTTACCCCATCTCCACCTTTACTTCAATCTCCACCTTCACCCTATCTCCCCCATTGCTTCCATCTCCACCTTCACCCCCATCTCCACCTTTACTTCCGTCTTCACCCTCACCTTTACCCCATCTCCATCTCCACCTTTACCCCATCCTCATCTTCACCCCATCTCCACCTTTACTTCAATCTTTACCTTCACCCCATTTCCACCTTCACCTATATCTCTACTCCATCTGCAACTTTACTTCCATTTCCACCTCTTCTCATACTATAGACAGAGACACATACAGACAACACATAGATAGATAGATAGATAGATAGATAGATAGATAGATAGATAGATAGATAGATAGATAGATAGATGACAAACTATTAAGATGACAAGCTGACAACTAAAACAACAGGTCTTAGAGAGACATACAAATAGATGGATAAATAGACAGACAGACAGATGTCTGTGTGCTGACCCTTACCTTAAAGGAGGAGTGTACAGCAGACTCGGGAGGGTAGACGATGAAGTGGCGCAGCGTGAAGCCGAAGCCCTGTGAGGTCCGGTGCAGGAGCAGAGTTTTAGGACCAGGCCAGGAGAAGAGCTGGTCCACGGGCACCATAGGGGACATGGGGGACATGGGGGACAGCTCACTTGCATCAGGCCCATCCTTCTTGCACTAAGAAAAGAAAGAGAGTTGAAGAACTGAACCCAAGATTAAAAGTCACATGACAATAAAAGAAGGTATGCTATAGATGTATGTACAATTTACTTATTAAAAAAAACGATAATAATTAACCTGAACATAAAAACCACATTTATAATGTGTTATGTTTATTTTAATAAAATGCCTTGAAACCTAAGTAAATATTCCTCAGTGTACAGATGCAGAAAGTCTCCTGTTTCCAATAGACGAATCTTCAAACTTTCCGAACGTCCCCCGTTTCTGCCATGACAACGACAAGTACACAGGAAACACCGTGACTCACTTCAGCCATCTTTAAGAGACAAACCCAAACCCAAACCCACCCACCCACTCGTACAATTCACTAGCACACTCACACACACATAAATACCACATTACACACAACCATACACACCACAAGCATAATTAAAACATTCAGCACCTAGCCACCATATCAAAACATTTAGCTAATTACATGACGGAACCTAGCGAGATACAATAACAGCAAAAAAACAACAACAAAAAAAAAACTCCCCCACGTCCACAAAAATTTGTGTGAATGCAGTAATGATCTGTACACACTGGCAGGAACGCAGTAGAAACCTCTGGATTTAGTATTGTCTCCACTGATATACAGCTGTTGTGGTTAAAAAAAGAAACGCCTGGGGAGGATCCGATCGAAGCAAGACGGAGGAGGAAGTTAATAAGGACGTTTTATAGACAGACAGGGCAACAGTGTAACTAACAGGTCTTAGGGACTTCATTGATGTAGGCTTCATTGACAGAAATCACACCATCACTTGATTCTGCATGATCAGCACCTGGGAAGGGTGTGGCATGATAAGATCAGATGTAAACTTGTTACATTTTCCCGAATTTTCTTCTCGATTCTGTAAAGCTGATTTGCAACTACGAGCATTGTTATAGAGCGGTAGTCCTTTGAGAAGTTTTACCCCAACGTCTACTATTTACTGTATGTCACATGCTCTTTTTGTGTTCATGCTTTTTATGTTTTTAAAACAGACGTGTTTGTTTAAACCAGCGGTTCTCGATATGGCGGAAAAAAAATGTACGGTTAGCAATAGACGCTAAGTCTGTTTAGGGAGTGATTCAAATGGGAAAGTTATCAACACGTCGGGGAAAAATGTTCATATTTCCTATACTTTGGTCTGGTTTCTATCCTTGTCGTGACTTTATATTAACCAAAAACACACACATTAACAAGGTCCATTTGAAAGTGCTGTAATTTCAGTAGCAGTCACGGATATATATATATATATATAACGAGAGTAGCTTGAGTTGTTGTCATGGCAACAAAACAGCGCGTTCAAACGTTTGCCGAGTTCTTGTTTTTACTAAGAAAATTTCACACTCTTTCTCAACATGGCAGCGGAAAAAAGGACTTTTTTTTTCTTTTTTTTAGCTAACAAAGTGGATTTACATCGCGATTAAAATTGTACAAAGTCTTTTTTTGGAAAGTCCCCAGCACATCTGAGGGAAATGTTGATCTTTCCGATCATTCTGTCTGGCTTCGACTCCGGCTCGGCGTTTACGCTGCCCAGAAACACAATTTCACAAATTCCCTTTTAATGTGCCTTTATTTTAACAGCAGCCATGGATATGACTAGTGACTTACACTGTTGTCATGGCAACCGCATAAAACAAAGAGAAAAAAAAAGTTCTGGAGGAGTTTATAAGGGACTGATTTTACCAAAACCAACTTTCCTATGTGTGTGTGTGTGTGTGTGTGTGTGTGTGTGTGTGTGTGTGTGTGTGTGTGTGTGTGTGTGTGTGTGTGTATTTCCAACGGTGGTACCATAAGGCAGCTCTGTCATACCTCAAACACAATACCTCCCTCTTACACACACCCACACACATGTGTAAATGCTGACTCACACCTTACAGTAGGTTCTCACACATAAATCTCACTTATTGATTTCCTTTTCATCACTTCAATTATATTTTTAACTCAGAAAACAACATATGTTTTAATCTGGTTGCACAATAACACACACACACACACACATAGTGCCATAGCTTTTAAACTAATCCACTCTGTGTCGATCCAGACTCGTTATTGATTTTCCATCTGTATCCAAAACGAACGCCGATCAGTAACAGTGCAATAATTAAAACAATTGGAAGGAGTCTCCAGTTTCAGGAATTTAAAAAAAAAAACTGTTACATTTTAGGCTTTAAGCCAATATCCTCAGGATGATGTTCTGAGGAGTTTGTTTCCATAGCAACGATATCGTTTTTCTTCTCCCATGCTATCCTATCTCCAGCTGGACCAACTGAACATCATGTGAATTGGCAGTTGAGCTGAAACAAGCTGCGCTCTGTCATTCCACCATGAAATCACCACTATTTTTTTTTCCTTCCAAGATGACGATGTCAGTGGGTTTGGAATGTTTTCGGTTGATGTGAGGAACACTGGGAGACGAGACAAGACGAGACGAGACGCAGCGAACACAAACCCCATCGCTCATCTCATCCCGTTTCGCTCCGGCTTTTTTTAGGCTGGTATTTAGTTCCGGCCGTCTGTGGTTCACCCCGACACTGCGAGCTTTCACTGTCTCGCTTTTCCTTATAACAACGGAGCCTCACATGGGCTTATTTTTACCCTCTGCCCCACAGGCCGCTGTGTGAAGGACACTTGTTCATGTGTGTGTGGTAACAGGAGTACCGGAGGGGGCATTCCGGCATAATCGCATTCCACATTCGCCTTCATGTTTTAGGATTCTCCGCTCTGTGTGTGTGTGTGTGTGTGTGTGTGTGTGTGTGTGTGTGTGTGTGTGTGTGTGATTTATTCTCTAATGGACTGATGATCCTCTGGGGTTACTTGACCACACCGAAACACTTTAACCCACACACACTCTTCTACTTGTTATTGCCGGCATACACACAACCGCAGAATCCATTCTGACCCTTTACACCTCCTACATGACCCACATGAGGCCAGTTTTGGATATAAAACTAGTCAAAATAGATTAACAAAAACAAAATAACAATGTTTCATTGCACTGGAACATAAAATGAGTGCGGCTTGTGGTTTAATAACGGAACGAGGAGCTATGACCTGCTTGATATGATAAGTTAATTGGGGGAGGAGCTAGGTCTATATAAGAGCAGAAGAAGGGACTATTGTTTAGAGGAGGAGCTAGGTTAATAACGGTTCATGGGAGGAGACAGGATTGTTTAGGGTTGAGGAAATAGGCTAAGAATATAGAGAGGAGCTAAGGCTTACAAGATTGTGGGAGGAGCTTAGCCTATAAGAAGAAAGCTAGGGATTTGGAAGAGGAGCAATATGCAATAAAGCGATTTAATACACTGCCTAGACAAAAGGCATATAGTCTGCCTAGAGTCCTGGAATATGGCCGTGCCATTAGGGAAGAAAAACCTGTAGGATTAAGGGTGTAGGATGTAGTGTGTAGGGTTCTACGGTGTAGGATAGAGTGTGTAGGGTTTAGGGTGTAGGATGGAGTGTGTAGGGTTTAGGGTCTAGGATAAAGTGTGTAGGATGGAGTGTGTAGGGTTTAGGGTGTTGGATAGAGTGTGTAGGGTTTAGGGTGTAGGATGGAGTGTGTAGGGTTTAGGGTGTTGGATGGAGTGTGTAGGGTTTAGGGTGTAGGATAAAGTGTGTAGGATGGAGTGTGTAGGGTTTAGGGTGTTGGATAGAGTGTGTAGGGTTTAGGGTGTAGGATAGAGTGTGTAGGGTTTAGGGTGTTGGATAGAGTGTGTAGGATGGAGTGTGTAGGATGGAGTGTGTAGGGTTTGGGGTGTAGGATGGAGTGTGTAGGGTTTAGGGTCTTGGATAGAGTGTGTAGGATGGAGTGTGTAGGATGGAGTGTGTAGGGTTTAGGGTGTAGGATGGAGTGTGTAGGATGGAGTGTGTAGGATGAAGTGTGTAGGATAGAGTGTGTAGGGTTTAGGGTGTAGGATGGAGTGTGTAGGATGGAGTGTGTAGGATAGAGTGTGTAGGATAGAGTGTGTAGGGTTTAGGGTGTAGGATAAAATGTGTAGGGTTTAGGGTGTAGGATAAAGTGTGTAGGATGGAGTGTGTAGGGTTTAGGGTGTTGGATAGAGTGTGTAGGGTTTAGGGTGTAGGATAGAGTGTGTAGGGTTTAGGGTGTTGGATAGAGTGTGTAGGATGGAGTGTGTAGGATGGAGTGTGTAGGGTTTGGGGTGTAGGATGGAGTGCGTAGGGTTTAGGGTCTTGGATAGAGTGTGTAGGATGGAGTGTGTAGGATGGAGTGTGTAGGATGGAGTGTGTAGGATGGAGTGTGTAGGGTTTAGGGTGTAGGATGGAGTGTGTAGGATGGAGTGTGTAGGATGGAGTGTGTAGGATAGAGTGTGTAGGGTTTAGGGTGTAGGATGGAGTGTGTAGGATGGAGTGTGTAGGATAGAGTGTGTAGGATAGAGTGTGTAGGATAGAGTGTGTAGGGTTTAGGGTGTAGGATAAAGTGTGTGGGGTTTAGGGTGTAGGATGGAGTGTGTAGGGTTTAGGGTGTTGGATGGAGTGTGTAGGGTTTAGGGTGTAGGATGGAGTGTGTAGGGTTTAGGGTGTAGGATAAAGTGTGTAGGGTTTAGGGTGTAGGATGGAGTGTGTAGGGTTTAGGGTGTAGGATGGAGTGTGTAGGGTTTAGGGTGTAGTTTTAACACAATTATACACCGACATATTAATGAGGAAATGTGGGTAACCTGAACTTAAAGTTATACATTACCCTTTACTCCCCCTCCCCCTCTCTCTCACTCTTACTCTCTCACTCTTAATCTCTCACTCCCACTCTCTGTCTCTCTAGCTGCACTAGTGTGTTGTCACTCGGTCAGTGGTGTTAAAGGTCAGCTGGCGATTGAAGCGAAGCACCTGCGGGGTCAAAGCCCTTTCCTGTTGAAAAGCTCGTCTGTGCTCCGTGGTTGCTTTGAAGCCCGTGTGCTTGATGCACCTTTAGAAAAGTGTGTAAAGGTCTGCTTTTATATTTTATTGATGAATAGACTCGGAGCACATGACATTCCTTCTCAGCGAAACAATTCTCACACACACATTACAGCATTGTCCAGGAACTGCCTACCTGACCCACATTTCCACACACTCTCACTAGGCCCAGTGAAACCAGCGTAGGTGTGTATTGTCCTCGGGCTTGATTTATTGTTCGTCTTCTGTTTTTATTACAGTGTGAGAAAGAGCGCGACTACTAAACTGGGTGGAGGTCATACAGTCAGAAAGCTGTACTAAAATAAATAATAAATAAAAAAATAAATAAATGATGGGCTCGAGGACAGAATAAAAAATATCACTTTAAACCGGCTTGGTACCGCCCACTAACACACTCGTCCCACAAACTAAACAGCAGCGGCAGCACTCCTGATAGTGGTGGATCAGATGGTTAAGGCTCTCCGTCGTTGATCAGAAGGTCGTAGGTTCAAGCCCTAGAAACTGAAAGTTGCCACTGTTTAGTTCTTGAGCACGATCCTTAACCGTGTCTGCTCCAGGGGGCGCTGTGTACTGGCTGACCCTACGCTCTGACCCCAGCTTCTTAATGGGGATGAGATTGAATCCCGAGAGAGAAACTCTCGGCCCTTGAGTAGATTTCCCCTCATGGCGGTCACTTTGAACGCAATAACGTCCAGAAGCAGTAGCGCTAACTGCAGCAGTCTGAGAACGTACAGTAATTACTGGGTCTCGGTGTGTATGATGACGCAAAGAAGAAAATTACAGCTGAGGAGCAAATTATAGTCAAGTAGAGTCTGACACGCAGGAGGAGAGGACTGAGACATCATAAAACTCACAGAAAAGTCACATTAAAACTGGATTTAAATAAATACTTAAAAATAAAGAAATATAAAACATCACTCAATATGAGCAATTTGCACGGAAATAAAATCTTATTAAAAGAGATTTTAAATCATCAGACAATAAATCAGACATTACACTAAACAATTACAATAAAAGATGTTTAACGCGCACACACGTGGTCACAGTGTTATAGTAAACAGTACACGCATGCACGGATGTTGATTATACCAGTAAGAGACGCGCACTAAGACCCAGCAGGGGAGACGATTACCCACAATTCCGCAGCGCAAGAAAGAGAGAAAACATTGGCTCAGTTGTGATCACCTGACGCTCGGCGTCAAAACAAAAAGCGCATGTGTGATACATGATACTCGGTACTCGTAAACCAAGATTTGTTCGTTTTTCAAGTCAAAGTTTATTAAAAATCTTTGCTCGTCTTACGGAACAGAGAAATCCGCTAATTCACTGTACAGGTTTGGAATTCTGACTTGTGTGTCTTGGAAATACTGTACAGAAAACCCAGCCCTGAATTCACCAGGCGTGTGAGTGTGTTGGTGAAAAGCGCACACATCTGCCAAAACATCTGTCCAAGTCTCTAGTGTCTAAACGCCGCTCTTCTTAACACAGCAACTCTGAGTCACGACAACCACAGGTTTTTATGCTCTTTCGCTCTTTCAGGGAAAAGCCATGGAGTTCAGCACGGCTCTGTTGTTCTGCAGTGAAAAGTGTGTGTGTGTGTGTGTGTGTGTGTGTGTGTGTGTGTGTGTGTGTGTGTGAGGGAGAAAGAGAGAGTTAGAGTTGGGTTTAAAGAGCTGAGTCAGGAGCAGAAAAGAAAGGAAACAATATTAAAGTAAGTCAGTGCTGACAGACAGACAGACAGACAGACAGACAGACAGATAGATAGATAGATAGATAGATAGATAGATAGATAGATAGATAGATAAAAGAAAGTGGAAGAGAAAGAATAAGAGAAGAGAAGCTAACCACATAAATTGAGTCATTTGAAATATGCGCCACTCAACCCTCTGTGTGTGTGTGTGTGTGTGTGTGTGTGTGTGTGTGTGTGTGTGTGTGTGATAGTAAAATTAGCTCCCCTTGTAGTCCCCCTCGAGTGTAAACAAGGCCAGAGTGTGAGCACATGGTCTCCCTGAACTGGCCTCAACTGGCCAATAGGTGTGTTTCCTTCTGGACACTCGTTCATCTCTCTCTCTCTATCTTTCTCACTCACACACACATACACACAGACGTATAGAGCTTATAGACCGACAAACCACAAGGACACTTTGGTTCACAGATTAGTTCCCAACATCCAGCCACTAAACAGATCCATCCATCCAGCAGGAACTAAAGGAACCAGAGCCAGCAGCGTCGGGTCCAGGTTCTACCCCACATCGCCCTGCTGACCTCTGCCATTTCCCGGCCGGTACTTGTCCTGTGACTGTGAAGGTCCACACTGTGTACTCTGATAGACGGATGAAAGACTCGTACCATATGTCTGTAGAACCCGCCCATGACGGCACCGTGGTTCCTCATGGTTCCCCCCTGAGCTAAGGGTTAAGACCCACTGAGAGTGAATAATACTCGCGGCCACACAGACCGTAAGTGACGCGAGAGCTCACACTCCTGGGAGGTTTGGCATTTTTGGGAGAGCCGATAAACTCACAGCAGGCTTGTGTGTTTTATCAGAAGATGCCGTCTCACGCCGGAGGTTAAACACACACCTCGGGAAGCGCTCCAGCAGCGTGGAGGCGACGTGCTCAAACGTCCGTGTCGTACACTACAGCATCGGTCAGGAATGTTTTCTCTTCTTCTCGGGTTGCGTCACTTTTCAGGAAGTTCGCTCGAAGAGAATCTCTCAGTCGCCCAAGCGCTCGGCTTGTGCAAGAACACATCCTTCACCAGGCGTGATGGTGGACGCGCTGAACAAACACCTCCGCCGAGACTCACACGTGACTCACGGCTAGAAATGAACTCACCGCGTGAAAGGAGCAGGAATTAAACGCTGACATAATACTCTTACTGTGACCTTGCCAGGTTGATGAGCTTCCCGTAACAGCACGTCCCCACGTGGTCTTTAGTAAAGCAGCTTGCCAACTGTTACAACGTTCAGTTACTAAAGAACAGCATGTCACACTTTTTAGCCCTTTATTGCTGCGTTTACAAATGAGGAATGATGGGAAACAAACAAATCAGGTTCAGGTTCCGTCAGCCAGGAGGACAGACTGACAGACAGTGAGGATTTCAGATTAAGGGTCAAGCATATGAGATCAGACAAAGAAAAAGAAGGACAGACAGACAGGAAAATTGAGATGCAGACAGACAGACAGATAGACAGTACAATGAAAGACAAATACAGAGAACGGCACATGAGGGACAGATGAAGGGACAGTATGATGTGAGCCATATAATGTCAATAATGCTTCATTCCATTATTTATTTTGCTGTTATTGTGTGTGTGTGTGTGTGTGTGTGTGTGTGTGTGTGTGTGTGTGTGTGTGTGTGTGTGTGTTATTGCTGCTGTTGACTGTTTATCTGTTTTTTAATATCTTTTCCTTATTTAATTACATTTCTCACGGATACAAGCAAAACATTTTGTACGAAGAATGTGCAATGACAAGAAGAAAAGACATTTATTAATATAATGGACAGATAGAGGGACAGACAGACAGATATATGGAGTGACAGAAAGGAAAGAAAGACAGATGAATGGATGGACAGAAAGAAAAACAAGACAGACATCTGTCTTACTGACAGACAGATGGAGAAACAGATAGAAGGACAGATAGAAAGACAGACATATGGGGGCCTGGCAGGAAGACAGGCAAATGGATGGACAGAAAGGAAGACAGAGAGATTCATGGACAAAGAGGAAAACAGAAAGATGAAGGGACAGAGAGGAAGACGGATGGATGGACAGAAAGTAAGACAGACAGATGGATGGATGGACAGACAGATAGAAGGACAGAAAAAAAGACAGAAAAATGGAGGGCCAGACATTAAGACAGATGAATGAATGGACAGATAGGAAGAAAGGAAGAGAGAGGGACAGACAGGAAGACAGACAGGTAAGTGGACAGATGGGAAGACGGAGAGATGGAGAGTCTGACGGGAAGACAGAGATAGATGGATAAACAGATAGACATCTGTCTTCCTGACAGAAACAGAGAAAAACAGATGGAGGGATAGGCAGGAAGACAGACAGATGGAGTGACCGAAGCTTTGCTCTTCACCCACAGGACTTAAGTAAAACTGCGTTAATGCAGCATGCTCTTCTTCTTACTGGAGACTCCAACATGCTTCATCTGCAACTGTCAGTGTTAGCACCAAAGCATGGGTTCTCTAGGACACATGAAGCCTGTCCCTGCCTCCTGCTTGGAGACCACAGGATCTTGCTCTGTTTAGAGGAACAGACGGAGGCTTGTGACCGGCCAGCATTCACAGAGGAACCAAAGAGAAACAGCAGCAGGACAAACTTTGTTGTTCACCAACATCTTGTGATCAAACTGATCTGTTCCTTATTTCAGGAAAACCCCAAACCCCAGCTCTGGCACGACTGCTCCTGATCATCACCAGGATTTAATCTGCTGCTCCATATCAGAGCTAAAAGCAGCGATCCCGAACCACTAAGCTGCTCCTGATAATTATCTGACATGTCGAATCGGGTGAATCAGAGGGGTCTACAGCCCTGAGGACTCTACCCTGCATATACGTTTCAGTAACTCAGGATAATAACTACACCGCAGCGAGACTGTAGAGCTGCTTCTACTACAGAGTTACAGCCTCGTTATCGTTAGAAGGTTGCTGAAGTCTCAGGCCAGGTGAGTGTGGAGAGTCACAGGTGGCTCTCAGAGGAGTTGTAACCTTAATCAATAACCTACTACTGGGAATATGTGGAGAGCATAAATATGTCCTCAGCAATCTCCACATCTTCATCCTGGGCAGGGCATCAGTGAGAACACCAGTCCATCTCATTTACACCAAGGGGCAAATCACTGCTATCTTCATCTTCTAGGAGGTGGAAAGAAAGCCGGAAAACCTCAAGGGTCTCTACATGGATGCTGGGAGAACATTTGACGCTCCACACAGATCAAACCCAGACCCTGGAGCTGTGAGGCTGACTTGGTCTTCTGGTCAATATAATGAAATGTTTCATATCTTTAATCTCAGTGAGAGGTTGATAAATACATTTTCTTCCTGATCTGTTTGAGAAAGTTTTAATCCTTAATATTGTTTTGAAGCACATTAATAAACACTACCCAAGCTGTCGAAGTTATTTTTAGGAGGAGTTAAGAAAATCCTGGTTTGAAAATGCGTCTGAGGGTTTCCTCTTTCTTGCTACATCACTGCTCCTCGTGAACAAACTCCTCGCACCGGCTATGTCTCAGGAACCGGATATGATACAGTAATAAGCACTATGGAAATAGAGCTGAAATGGAGCTTATTGAAGCAGAAACTCCAACTGTCTAAAACAATGTCGACGTCATCACGTCGTCATGACAACCATATTATAACACTCATCCACATTAGTGGTTCCTGGTAAAACGTCTAAAATCAGTGAAAGACTCGATGCTCATCCTGTACTTCATTCTATGCCGATGAGTTTAACAGGATTTCACACTCCCCTCTACTCACAATACACCGACGATACTCAGCTCGAGTCCTGTCTTTATGGTTAATAATGCATTGTGTCGCAACAAAGCTTTACATTCAGGTTCTTTCACTGGAGCTCCTTTGAACTTTTGAAATAACGTGCACTTCAAAGCCTTCTTAGAGATCAGACGCTCCTTTCTGATTTGTTTACTTTTCCTAGAACCACTTCCTGGCTGGGTCAGAACCGGACATGTTCCTCTTTATCTCTGGAAAGAATAAAGTCATTGTGGGATAAAATGTGTGGAATGTGTTAATAAGCGCAGGTGTGGAGGTGCTGAAAGACGAGGTCAGCCATCAGCTGGGAATAAGCTCACCTGTGTACAGGTACACCCAGGACCGAAGCTGGGTCAGGAGGGTCATGTTCTCTCTCTGTCTGTCTGTCTGTCTGTCTGTCTGTCTCACACATACACACATGTTCTGTCTCTCACACTCGGCTCAGTACAAGTCTTTCCTCTGTGACTCTGTGTGCCAGGGATTAATTAAGGAATGAATCAATAGTTTATTAAAACCTGTCACATAAATAAAGTCTGGTCTGGCAAACCTGCAGCTCCACGTGTCACTGGTGAAGAGATAAATGTTTGGCCCAGGGTTTTACAGTATAGTATAATATTACACATGAAACGACAGAGACATATAAAACACCACCTCCACCTGTGCTTGGGTTAAATACAGTAATAATGCACAGCAACCTGCATGTTTAATTACGAATCAAATGACATAAGATTTAATGCTTATACTGAAAACCATTTTAGGTTCCATCAAGATTACAGTATTTTTTTTTTGCAACGATTACATGATAAATTGAATAATGAACAAAAATGATTACAAAGCACATCAGTGCTGTCAGTAATTTAACATTTCTATGTATTAATAACTCAGTTAACACATTGTTTATTTAATTTTAAATAAAATATTATTTATTTTATAATAGGAGGAAATATTTTAGTGATGACCTGATTTTAAACATGAATGTTTAATAACGTACATACAACCCATCAGGGATCTTTACTGTACTGATTTTAAGATGCAGCTTTAATGTCTTACAAAAAACATATAAAACATTTCATTGTAGTCTTTATTTAAAAATATATATATTTGAAAGTGAAAATTGCTCCTCAGTGGCATCAGAGCTTTTTTTTTTTTTGGCAAATTTAATTAACAGAAATGTTGCTTAGTAATTTTCTACATTACCCACAATGCCTTTCTGCTATCTGCTGATAGTGCAGTCCTTTAGTCCGCCACCTCCCCAAACAAATCCGCTACTAACACTTTAACTTCAACCATCATCGCGCGTCATTACGTAGGCCCAACCGCGTCTCTGCTAGTGTGCTGTATAGCTGCACTGCATTCTGGGACTTGGAGTCCAAAGTTTGCACTGACGCCTCAGCTCCTGCACATCTCTATTAGCTTTCTTGTTAATATCAGCCTGAAAGTCCCAGAAAATGGAAACGGTTCAGTTTTTTAAGCACTAACAGGATGAGCTAATCAGGATTGTTGATTTTTCGTCTTGTATTGGAACTACAACAATGCCCCCCCCAGTGACTTTACCACAACACACACTTTCACTAACTTCTTACTGGAATAAAGAAAACACAACACCAAGCTTCAAATCAGAACCAGAGTTTCTGAACACATCTCGAAAATTTTAATATAAACATGTTTAATGTGTTTCAGGATGGAGGTTGAATTTAATATGAATCGGAGAAATTTGTTTAGACAGCCTGATTACACACACACACACACACACACACACACACACACACACTAACAGGCTCTAGCTGGTGGCAGTGAAATTTCTGAAACCCGATCCAGCCAACTCTTATTCCGCTTCATGACTGATTAGCCGAGAAAAGAGGACTGATGTCACGCAGCGTTTGCTAAACACTGCAATCAATCAATCTTACAATATTGAGTTACTACGGCTTTTTTTTTTTGTTTTGTTACATCACCTAAACCGCGATGTGACCCAGTGAGGCCGCGAGATCCGCGGTAGCCGAAGCCACAAGTGCAGTCCAGATCTACGGTAAGCTAATAATCAGCTGGCTAGCTCTCACAGCAGGCTCAGCGGAGGCAGAGAAAGCTCATTTGGCCCGTCTCAACCCCAGAATGAGGGCCAGATGGTCCCTCCAGTGAGATCCACATGCCCAGGATAACAGGGAGGAGACAAGCCCTCAGGGGGCCGGTAAGCGAGAACATCTGATTCATCATCAAATCAGGCTTTAATCTTAGAACAAGAGACAGAGGATTAGCGGAGGACGAGGTCAGAGATCTCTAAACCCCCGTCCTCTCTCGACAAGAACATTTATCAAGTGTATGCTGGCACTGGAACGAATGCAAATCACCTTGCGCATAAAACCGCTAGCTAGCCGCGTGTCACGTCCCTGGAAATTTCTTCAAGGAATTAAACACTGGAGTCACCTGGCACAGAAGACCAGAATTTTCGAGATCAGTAACAAGAGAAGACTGATGCTCGTTCAAACCTCCGCTCAGAGGCAGGAATCAGAAACTGAACCATCAAACCACATGCCGGTTTCAAGGACGACGTCTCACACCACAAGTTAAACACTGTGGTATGGATGTCGAACATAAAACCTCACAAAGTGTGAATTTCTTTACAAGAAGCCTTAAATCTGTTTTGGTTTTACAGTGTTAGAAGCTTCATGTCATGAACCTCCAAGTAAAGCTCTACTGTCTGAGCATCGCTATGACAATCATTGCCATCAGTACAAACACACCAGACCAAGCTAACTAGCAACCGCCGACTTCTTTTACTGACGTTAGCAGTGTTGTGGGGTTCATGTCCCTTAATATCTGCCTGAGAGACAACACTGCTGTTTGGAAGTCAAATGAAACGCATCAGGACATAAATACTGAGCACAAGGTCCAAGCAGAATAAACAAGAACCCAACAAAATCCCCAACCAGAACTCAATAAACAAACAGGATCCTATAGAGGAACCACCCAGAACCTCACTGTAGATTCAGAATGCAAATGGATTTCAATCAGGAACCAACCTTTACTTCAGCAGGAATCAAAAGAAGTCCAACAAGTACTCAACCAGGAACCAACAGGGGTTATCAAAAACTTAACCAGAACTAGGAATCAATCAAGAACCAAACTAAATTGAACAAGGAGCCATGCCTTAAACATAATTCAAATATGTCCCAGGTTTAACCTGGAGTCAGGCATGATCACGCCATGACAGAGGACCAATCAGGACTCAACCACTCAATTAGACTTAATCACTCAATCCGGTAAGCAATCAGGACTCGACCACTCAACCAGGAACCAATCGAGACTCAACCAAGAATCAATCAGGACTCGACCACTCAACCAGGAACCAATCGCGACTCAACCAAGAATCAATCAGGACTCGACCACTTAACCAGTAACCAATCAGAACTCAACCAGTAACCAATCAGGACTCAACCACCCAAGCAGGAACCAATCAGAACTCAACTAGTAACCAATCAGGACTCAACCACCCAAGCAGGAACCAATCAGAACTTAACCAGGAACCAGTAACGACTCAACTATAATGCGCAGCACATGATTTAATGCCACTTGGTTTTTCATCTTTTTCTGATCAGATCCCTGGATCCTTGTTGTAGATGCACCAACACCTGTGATGCACCTTCTAGTGTCCAAGCAGGGAAGTTACACACACACGCCTTCCCAAGGTATTTAAACATGACCGCCTGTATTTGCGTGTGGCTGTGGGTGTGTGTATGTGTGAGAGGGAGAGAGAAAGAGAGACGCATTTTCATTTCATGGGAAAAGCATTCTCGGTTTGAGTAGATGAGGGCAGGGCCGGAGTACATGCGTCTCTTTTCCTGTTCTCAGTAAAGACTGCTGTCTCTGTGTCTTTAAACAAGAAATAATTCACATCAAATCAACAGCTGGAACATAAATAAGAAAATAAGGGGAGCACCCACGTCCCTCGCTCGTCTTCACAGCTTCCTTCCTTAATGTCTTTTGCTGTCTTTTTGTGTGTCACAGTCTCTCACTCTGTCTCTCTCTCTCTCCATCTCTCGTTGTCTTACTTTCTGTCTTAGTCTTTGTCATCATCTCCCTCTTTCTCTCTCTTTCACTCATGTTGTTCGTCTGCCGTTTTCTCACTGTCTCTCTCTCTGTATGATTCCTTCTTCTGTCTTTCATTGTCTCTCTTTCTCTCTGTCTCTTTTTTGCAGTCTCTCATTTCTCATTCTCATTTTCTTGATGTCTCTTACTTTGTCTGTCTCTCTGTGTCTCTCCTTTTGTCACTCTCTCTGTCTGTCTCACGCTTCCTTGTCTCACTCGTTCACGGTCATTGTCTCCTACTTTGTCTCTCTGTGTCTTGCTGTCTCGCTCTCTTCATAGCATTTTACAGCAACACAAAGGTGAGATATTAGGAATTATTCACAAATAAATAAATTTTTAAAATCTAAACGTGTTTCATAAAGTCATGAGCATGTGCTGAACATTGGTGCTCTCTCTCTCTCTCTCTCTGTCTGTCCCTCTGAGGATGATGAAGTAATGTAGCAGGCAGGGTCCAGTGAAATCTGTTCATCATTAGCGTGTAGTTCCTCCTCCTCCTCGGTGCTCCAGTCCCAGCCCTACTAAAGACAGCTGGACCGCCTCGTGACCTGCTGATTAAAAGCATTCGAGGCCCGCACTATAAAAAAGCGTGTGGAATGTTGTGACTGGAAACGTCAGTGCAGTGTGTGTGTGTGTGTGTGTGTGTGTGTGTGTGTGTATGAGTTCACTGCGTAATGCTGAATGTCCTTCCTGCTTCACTTGAGCTTCAACCTAAACACAAATACACACAATGTTCAAAGTATGAGCCTTGAACTTCTCCTCCATTGGGACGTTTGAGTGGCGTCACTGAGATCGGACTCGTCTAATCCTCCAACACACTCGGGACCACAATCAGACTCCACACGAGCCCATAAACTCGCACGCTTTTAAAGTTTAATTCAGTAATAACAGGCATTACAGCGGAGAACCGCAAACACCAGCAGGAGCTGGACTTCACTACAGCCGTGTGAGAGAACCCGGACGGCTCTCGCAGAGAACACAGAGCGAAGAATAAAGACACTCGCATGTGTTTGAATCGTGACCCTGAAGACAGTTCTCGACCCTCACTATCTGTGATCCGTTCCTGAGTTGGAGGTTCCGAGTTCTTAAGATTCAAGATTCAAGATTCAAAGAACTTTATTAATCCCAGAGGGAAATTGCTTTAATTTAGGTGACACCTCGTATAGTGAAACACATTGTCCCATAGGAAATAATGTAAATGCAGATAATCCGCTCCAGCCACCCAAATATATTATCAATATTGCCAATTTCCAACAACATAACCATATTTATGCCTATAAAAACAGTCAAAACATTTAGAAATGATGTAAATAAATAGACCTTACTTAATCTTACTTAAATTTATGATTCCTTTCGGCACCGGCAGCTTTAAAACCCAAACTCCCTTTTCTTCTTGCTACCGTCCTTGATATCATTCTTGGGGCCCCTGGTGCTACTGTGTCTTCACTAAATTGTAGTTAGGAAAATACATAAATTCACTTCGACGGCTTTCCACTGACGTAAACGTATGCGCAACTTAGCCGGCATTCGGTTCGACTCGGTTCTGCCACTTTTATGCTGCTTCAGGCAAATTAGTTGCAAAATTCCAGTGCTTAAGACGGGAGGTATTACGGTGCAGGCGGTTTACCGTATGCCGAGGTACCGCTGTATAAACTCTATAAGCAGACGGTGTCATAGAACACAACTGGAGGTCATATAGTATGTATGGAGGGGCCGCACAAACATACTGACGGCCGCCTGAGTGTACACACACGCCCTCTTTAACTATACGACTGTATATATATACACGTATATAATAAAACACCAGCACGACCTTTACTGTAAACTTTGTTAATATTGACTGTTCCCTTTTTTTATATAAAGGGGTGTGGCTTACGCAAACACATCATGACATTATGCTAATCAGCCCATCATTACGGTTAGCATTTAGCATATTTGGGTACGAAGGAACCCTTTAAGGACAACGGGAACATGTCTGGGTTCTGATGTAAGCTTTAGAGAAGGGTGGGGTCCCAACACACACACACACACAGAAAAAGCCCATCACACAGCCTTAAAAGACCCTCTTAGCTACACACACACACACACACACACACACACACACACACACACACACACACAGGGAGAGGTGAGCAGACGTTTGGCAGGGAGCTAAGAAACTCTGAGCTCAGTGGGTCTCCAGACCGAGGACCACACCCCGGTGCAGCTGCACTCAATAAAGACACTGTTTCCCCCCTCTCACACACACACACACACACACACACACACACACACACACAATCTGTCTGTCTTTATTTCTCTCACACTCTCTCTCACACACACACACCACACCCACTATCCTTTTTATCCGCAGATACACTAACACACACACACACACACTCTTGTTTTCTCTCTCCACACACACACACACACACACACACACTCCCTCCCTCTTGTTGTACTCCTGCCAGTCCTCCTGTCTGTCCACTCGCTCTTTATTCCTCTAAAACACACTTTCTCTGTGATACACTCCGCGTCGTCTCCTCGTGACTCCTCCCCCATGACACACTTTCACAAGCCGTCCCTCACTAGCACTCCTAAGAATAAGGATTTGCGCGTGATTTGGCAACCGGAAATCCGAACTGGGGCTCAAAATTTTTTCAAGATACAAAGAAAAATAAACAACGAAAAAACAAGCAGGACTTTATTTTCCTGTGTGGAACCGTCGGGATAAACCTTCCAATAATGCAGCTCAGCCACTGCAGCTCACACACACACACACACACACAGACAGACAGACAGACAGGAACTTGCACGTATTAAGGATTTTAATTGGTTATTGCAATTTTTATCTTAATGATTTACTGTTACTTAATTAATTGTTGTTAAATCATTAACATCCCCAGTAGCAGATATGATGGTAAGATGTAACACTACACTGCCAATCATGTGTCTTACAGTAACTACAGTAGTTTGATGATAGGAAGCTTGTGAGGAAAAAAGAAAAATGGGTCCTGGCCAGAAGTACGAGACACATGTTGTGACGCATAACATAATTTATTTATAATTATTTATATATACATTATTATTAAAACAAAACATTCGTCCAATTATTTGGTGTTTGTATCGATAAATACATTCAAATACAAATCAGTACATTTAATTGGGTCAGGGGTAGGTCAGAGGTTAAGGCATTGGACTACGGTTCGGAAGATCCCAGGTACGAGCACGTGGGGCGACGTTTTTAGGAGGTTATTGAAGTTCATACAGGCTGCAAAAGATGCAAAATGAAAACATTAACAGTGTTGGAGGGACGGTTCCTGAGTTCCTGGTCCTCTCAGGATTTAGGCAACAGGAAGCGCTCCTGTGAACGATTTATCAATCAGTCTGTTTATTTTCAGTGTGAATCAGGAGGTGAATTTTCCACGAGTCAGATGTTGAGCTGCGTCTCCTCCTCGTCCCGAGTGCCGCATCCTGCTCGTACACCTTTATCTGTTCATTTCTGTAGCATTCCCTCTCTCTCTGTCCCACATTCTCACTCCAATGTTTCCCTCCATTTCTCTCTCTCTCTCTCTTTAGCGATGCCACTCGCCCTTTTCGCCCTCTGCTACCCGAACGCTGTCGTCATGGCAACACACCACCTCTCCTCTGTATGTGCATGCTGTGTGTTTGAGTGTGTGTGTGCGTGTGTGTACACGTGCAGCACGTCTCCCTTAGTTACGCAGTCCTTAATAAAAAGCCTCCCTCCCACCTCGGTGCTGGCCGGTAGCCCCGCCCCTTGCCCCTCCCCCCCAGGTCTGCCTGCATTGCGTCTTTTCAGGTTTTTTCCTTCAGAGACCCTGCAGCCTTCTCTCTCTCTCTCTCTCTCTCTCTTTCCCTCTCTCACGCTCTCACCAGTCTAATCCACTGAGCGTGGGTTACCTCCACCTCTCACACACACACACACACACACACACACACACACACACACACACGGCTTGACGTCAGAAGCACCCCGGCGTTTCCCTAACACACTCTTGGAGGGATCTGGAGGTGCAGGTCCACCGAGAGTGTAAACAGAATCGTCTCGGCTGGAGTGCGCGCTCTGTTCCTGAAGCAGCTCCCTCCGTCCTGCCAAAGGGACGCTTTCATATGGAAATGGACGCCATTGTGGGGGTCAAAGGCCTGGAATTTCTTCTTTACAAAGAAGCGAGAGAAAGAGAGGGAAACCTGAATATGAGAGAAACTCTCTCCTCTCCAGCGCTAACTCTCAGTTCAGTGAAGAACTTGTGCTCCGTTATAAATCAATACAAATATGCATCACCGTTATTCAGGCCACAAACTGCATTTAACGCTCCAAATTAACTGTTTAATAAAAAAGTATGTGCACCCCTGACCATCACTCCACACTTAAACGGCTATAAGAGCATGAGTCAGGGAGTCTCCAGTCCCAGTTCAGTCATGACTCTGGAGTGCAGGACGCCAGAGTTCTTCCACACCATGGTTCTTTAAGACATCATGTCTTCCTGGTTCTGGAGATTTGGATCTCACAGGTCTCTTAGTTCTTAGAGAAGCTGTGTACAGTGGAGATGTTCTATACAACTTCAACCACGTATAGTGTGATGGTCAGGGGTGCACATACTTTTGGATGTATAGTGTATCTATATATGCTTTTAGATTTATACATGCAGTGGGTGTGGCCTAAAGATATATAAAAGAATGATAACAGTTCCTCGACCTCAGCTACATCACTCCTTCACTATTTTTGTTTATACCTGCCTGTGCTGATTTGTAAATAAAGAAATTACAATTACTAAATTATTTAGTTATGTGGTTTATATATTTCCCTAAATATTTACAACATTGTCGTCTCTTTTAAAGCAAAGTGAAAAGGATACAAGAACTGGTGTAAATAATTGTAAACAGAAATAAAGTTCATATTAATTAACAAAACCCCAAACAGCTCACTGAAACACTGCACAAAACACCACACAACACAGAACATCTAAATCTTAGCACAACAAACTGCAAAATAGCACATTCTTAGACAGCGCACCGCAGCATAGTGCGTCCCAACACGGAAAATACCAACACAGGACTTCACAACACAGCTCATCTCAACACAGCTCATCTCAACACAGTTAACCTTAACACAGCAAAGCACAACCCAAACCAACACAGCACAACACAACACACTAAAACACACCAGTTCAGCACATCCCACCCCATTCCAACACAGCACAGGACAACACATGACTGCACTGTAAACTGCAGCACACACCAGTCTATCACAGCATCCCTTAGCACAGTTAATCTTAACACAGTGAACCACAACACAACACAACACAACACAGTGCTCCTAGACACCAGTTCACAACACAGTAAATACCAACAGAGCACACCCTAACACAGCTCATCTCAACACAGGACTCCACAACACAGCTCATCTCAACACAGCTCAGCTCAACACATGACTTCACAACACAGTTAATCATAACATAGCAAACCACAACCCAACACAATGCACTACAGTACAGCACACTAAAACACATCAAACCATGACCTAATCCAACCCTGCGCTCCTATACCCTACTCCACAACACAGTAAGAACCAACATAGGCCATCGTAGCACAGCAAATCCCAACACAGTCTGTTCCTTATACACAGATAACCGAACACATACTGTAACTAAACTGAACAACACAGCACATACAGTGAATCCCAGCCCTGAACAGGCTGACCCAACACACCTTACCGCAGAGAACCTTAACACAGTACATGACATCACAGGATGATGCAACACACTACAGTCAAACACAGGCTGGTTTACACACGGCCCTCAGTAATGGTGTAATTATCAACACACAGTTGTGACGCTTTCTCCATCATTTCTAATTCTCCACACCTTTTCATACACTCTCTTGGGAATTGTCTAAGCATATTGCTGGAGGTTTGTGTATGTGTGTGAAGGTGTGTGTGTCTGTGTGTGTGTGAGAGATAGAGGGATTCCAGACAAAGACCCCCAGCCACCCCCACCCCTCTGAATCCCCAGGGCGTCCCCAGATGCAACGGTAATTGGGATCTTCACCACAGATTCAGTATAAATAATTAACATCCTCCTGCTTGGTGAGAGTCCCACAAACAGACACCACGCCTCCACGCCGGGCGAAGACCCCGGGACCGAGGACATACAATGGCATATTCTCTTCATGGCCTCCGGGCTCTTCCGCGAGACAGCGAGCGTGTTGAAGCGGTGCCGCGCTCGTCTGTTCGTGACCAGGTGGCGGCGGCGGCGGCGGCGCAGGGATGTGTCATTAGGCTGCACTGTAGCTCGCACACAAAGCCTGGCTTCAGTTATGAAACAGAGGAAGATCAGTTCGTCAAGACTCTACCAGGCTAAAATTAAATCCGAGGGCAGAGATCGGACCAGAAAAGCACGCAGGACCGTGGGCTGGATAAAAGCTGCAGTCTTCCACAGCGAAGTCCTGCACGCAATCTGTCTGCCTAAGACACGGACGGCAGAGAGGCGTCACACACTCGGGACGCCAAAAATAAACCCCATCTCTCATATTAGATACAGAACAGCACCATGATGTTACTCGATGCATATTAATATAGAAGAGTTTGTTACAGAGAAGTGCAGGCATTGGGTAATATCGAGTGTGTTTTAGTTTAGATCTTTTAATAAAAACAAAATAAATAAATTCTGTGAATCCGAAAATCATAAATTTGAGCACAATTCAAGTTTTTTTTTTTTTTTTGGTCCGGTACATTTATAATAAGTTTAATACGACTGGATGAATACAAAGCTCAATCCATTAATTTCAGCCCCAAATCTCCTCTAGAGCTGAGGATAATCAAATTATTTATGTATCATGATTTTATCATCTGGCACAATATAAGATAAGATAACATAAGATATACCTTTAGGGGAAAAAATTATTAGCTACGTTAATTTAGAATTATAACAAAAACGATAAATATTTAATATTAAATCAGGATACAGTCCGCAACATATGAACAAGTTCAGTACCAAGAGCTTGTTCGTAAGTCCAATTCGTTCGTAAGTCGAACAAACCTTACCTAGGTACCAGAATACCAACACAATCGGCTATACACAGTATAAAATTAACGTTACATGATCTTGTCCTTGTTCTTTAGAATTGTTCCAATAGTTGACTGATTCATCTAAAAGGAATAAGCCAAAAATGTCTGCCATCTTTTTACCGTGCTCCATTCTTTCAATTATTATGATTTTTGTCTCCATCGTTATCGCTTGGTGCTTCTTAGCAGTACCAGTTTCATTGCCGCTGTTTTAATGCTTGCTTCCGGGAAATCCTGAGATGCACACTGCACGCAAGTGACGATAAACATCGGACATGTGATCTAATGTCCACGTTTAAACATGCGTGAAAGCATGTCGAGCATTCGAAAGTTCGTAAGTTGAATGTTTGTATGTAGGGGACTTACTGCAATTCTAAAACCGTAATGTAAATTTAAACAGCACCGATCATGATAATATCGTCTCAGGAAATTTCTTTAAACACACATTCAATAGTGCAACATTCACCACAATTCAATTCAATTTTATTTTGTGTAGCGCTTTTAATGCAGTTACAGTCTAAAGTCAACGTCATGGTTTCATGGAGAGAGAGAGAGAGAGAGAGAGAGAGAGAGAGAGAGAGAGAGAGAGAGAGCGCTTCCCAAGTGATCAGAACTCCAACCATCAGGATGGATCGTGCAGGTCCAGACACCACGAGGATGTTTTATGATATGATGGTGTTTTATTGTATATACTGTAAACTCTGTATACTGTAACCTCCAATAACCACAAAGCCTAAACAGAGAGGGAACCTGCATACGGGCATGGATTTAGGTATAACCAACACACCACACACACACACACACACAGAGGATTTCCAGTGTTACATATCTACCCAGCCCACATGTTCATCTGAGCTGCTGTGTGAAAGCAGCCAGGCAGAGAGACATCATTCATGCAACACTTTCACTTCTATAAATAACAACGAGAAATCAGGAGAAAGTTTATCTCTGACCAGATCATCTGCATGTGCAATTTATCTACACATGCACTGTTCAGCCTGAGCTTCGTTTCATTTCTCGTCGTAAAACAGTTAGTTCTGATCGAGTAATCTGATTGGACGAGAGGCGTTATTTCTCGAGTGCTGATATTAGACAGTAACAGCACTGTCAGGTGTAACTATACGTATGAGTGGGCGTGTCCCAGGTGTTGTCCAGTGGTTAATGACACTAACTGTGTGTCTCAGCGTGGGTGAGAGTAAGTCTGTCTGACAAAACCCACATTCACACCCAGTCACAGAAGCACTTACAGTAAGAACACACATCTGATAACGTTATGGCGTCTTAAACAACACGCCGTCTCTGCACTGATCACGTCTAAGTCCTTCTGAATCGCCTCTGAGAGCTAACAGAGCTAACTAGCTTCTAACCTGACGCTGAATCCCGAATCGCTCTCTAACCTCGATTAAGGGCACTACTTAGTGTGTGGAGAAAGGATTATATACCCTACATAGTGCACTAGCTTTCCATTTAACACTATGTGGGATTCGACCCAGAACCCAGAAGTTAACGGAGCTGATATTATAAAGTGTAATAAGTGTAAATATAAAGTAAATCTGGTGAGTTTCTCAGGACTGTCCACCACCTCCATGGTTATTCTCCTCACCTTTTAGCTACAGAGTACCGCTAAGTGTCTACTGCACTAACGGTCACATGCTAACCGCCGGTCGCGGTAAGTTAGTTTCACCAGGTTGCTAAAGGGTAACTGGTTAAATAAACAAACAAATCGTAATCTGTTGATAATAAACGGTGTTTGTGAAACTGTTGTACAAAAGCGATATCACACTCGAGGTCGTGCTGTTGTGCTGAATATCAGCACGGCTGTGATATCTTCAGTTCTCACGCTGAACCCTCATGTCTACGACCGCATCGCAGCTGTGCTGATGTTATATAACGTGAAATCAGCTGTGACAGAGACTCGATAAAGCAAGCATCGCTAATTCACACTGCAGTATTACAGCACAGAGCACTGACACACACACACACACACACACACACACACACACACACACTAAAACCACAGTACACAGTATGTTATGGATAAAATAGGAAACAATGCATGCCTGACATGAATACTCAGACACTCAGACACACACACACACACACACACACACCTGCGTGTTGAAGGCGCAGTACAGGTCACAGATCAGGTTTTTGACAGACGAGTTGCGGTCCACCACGCAGCCCAGCATCCCGAGACGAGCTGTGAGAGGTCTGCACCATCACACCACGTCACCCCAAATCCATCTGCATCGAAGTGTGTGTGTGTGTGTGTGTGTGTTACAGGTCCTGTAGATACCCCAGCACCCTGCAGCGTCTCCTCTCTGCCTCAGTGACTCCGTGTTAATAACACATGACAAGTGAGAGGACGAGGAAGACCACTACACACCTGAAACCTGTCCCTCCGTCCACTCGCTCCCTTTCTCTTTCTATATATACATTTCTCTCTCCATCACTCCCCCCTTTCTCTCTCTCTCTCTCTCTCTCTCTCTCTTTCTGCTGCATTAAAGTAGGAAGGCTGGATCTCATGTGAAGCCACGAAAACAGCAGAAGTAAGACAGATTACGCTCAGTCGTCCACTCTCTGTCTCTCCCTAATCCCTATCTCTCTCGTCTCCCTCTTCGTCCTATTTTCCTATGAGCATCTTCCCTTCACACCTCTCTCTCTCTCTCTCTCTCTTGTGATGAAGTGACGGATGAGCCTCAGTGTTGTGTATGTTAGTGGTTTTAATCTTTTGGCTGATGGTTGTGTATAAGCCGAGATATTAACAACACGAGCATGGCTTCCTTTCTGAGTCTGGGGTTCATATCATCGGTTCTCCCTCATGTCCTCTCAGGAGGTTGTCCTCGTCCCCATAAACTCATTAGAGACAAACTACAAACTAATAAAGCTGAAAAACAAAACACTATTCGAATTATATCGGGAATTTTCATTCCTGTAACTCTGCTTGTGTCTCTGGTTAAATCTGTCGTCCCCCAGAGCCTTTGAGAATTAATTTATCTTCCAGCTCTATTGCAAAAGTATTCACACCCCTTGAACTTTTCCACGTTTTGTCACATTACAACCAGAAACGTAAATGTATTTATGAGGATGTGATGTAATGATTTAACCATGTCCTTACAGTCGTGTTCAAAGCTTGTTTCGTTTTTTTTATAACCTGACCCTGCTTTAAACCTCTCCGCCACTTCATCCCCTGACCTGTCTGCTGTGTTCCTCGGGCTTCAAGATGCTGTTTGTTCACTAACGTTCTCTAACAAACCTCTGAGGGCCGAACAGAACAGCTGTATTTATACTGAGATTAAATTACACACAGGTCGACTCTATTCACTGATGACGTCTGAAGACAATCAGTTCCACTGGATTTTAGTAAGGGGTGTCAGAGTGAAGGGGGGTGAATACAAACGCACGCCACACTTTCCAGATTTATATTATTTGTAAAAAAGTTTAAAAACTATTTTTCAGAAATATAATAAAGCCTTGTGGTCCTGTCTGTCTGCGCCGGCCTCACACACACACACACACACACACACACCAGCTGTACCAGCTCATACTGAAGTCTGAACTCCACTGCCTCAGGACACACACACACACACACACACACACACACAGGAGCAATGTGTTCGCGCTATTTTGGGATCCGGATGCCATTTGCGGAAAAGAGAAAGAGGGAATTCACAAGAGAGCTGTGTGAAGATGAGGAGTGTGGATTATAGGATGAAGAACAGGACACACACACACACACACACACACACACACACACATACACACAATATTGTATATCTGAATAACTTTACCACTCGATGTCATACATTCGCCCAGAAAAAAGTTTTATAAGAGTTTATTATTTATATATATATAACAATAACAACAATAACAATAATGGCCCAGAATACAGGTGGAAAACTTTTGTAAGTGTATATTTGTAAATAAATAATCATTTCATCACACAATGCTTTCTGTAGTTTTAAGCAGCGGTGCTGCAAATCCTCTGCAATCTTTCATAATTATAAATGACTTCATGACGATTGCCGGTCCTGGTGTGACATAAACATGAAATAAACATTAGGATTTAATGACGTTATTCACGCAAAGTTACTGTATATACTGTAGTTTTATAGTTACTGTACAAATATCCAATCGAATCGAACAGACACTCTTCCCATGATTCACGGCTCTGATTTTAGTTAACAGACTTACAAACTAACCCTAAAAGATTGAAACTTGAGCAGGAATGTCGTGTGTAACCATGGCAACACTAACAAAACAAACACTAAACTACACTATAGCATTGCACCTGTAGGGGGCGCTGGAAAGGTTGAGCTGGAAAGGTCACTATTCTTTTTTTTCTTCTTTTAGCGAACCTGAACAGCTTAACCCCCCCTGATACCCCTCATACCCCCTCCCATCCCCCCTCACCCCCCCCACCGGATCTGGTACAGAGTGGTACAGTCTGAATCTGATTACCTCACCACCTCCTCCAGCATTCAGGATAATGGAATCAATGCTGGATGACAGATCTGAACACACACACACACACACACACACACACACACACACATCAAATCAATGCCAAATCAAAGCCAGACTGTATGCCTGTGTATAATATAATTATAAAAATAATAAAAATTATAATCTATTTCTGAGTCGCTTAATATCTTTATAACAATTGAAATATATTTATAGATTTCTTTTAAAAGAAAGATCTCGTTTAGAGCTTACAACGCAATCATTAAATCATAAAACATAACAACCAATCAGATTCCAGTATGCAAATGTGAGCGCTCGAGCCCCTCCATAGGGGGTGGGGTGGGGCATCATTTACATATTTATAGAACTGGGATTAAAAGTGCACCTGTGCCTTTTTTTATTCATACTTAATGACAGTTTGATTGTGGATCCATCAGACATCCGACAGCGTCACTCACCCCTGATGGAGCTCAGGTCAGGGTTTCTATCCAGACCCACGCTGACTGGACATGACAGGAGTGTTACAGTCTCTCTGCTCATGCTGCACGATCACCGACAAGATCGTTTCACTCAGGAGGAATTACAAATCAGTCAGAAAGTCCTCACTTCTTATCTCATGTACCCAGAAACAATAAAAAATCCTTTTACCATCTTTTGAGATTAAATAATTATGCAGAGTGTTAACATCATTAGCATACTAGGGTTTCATGTGAGGCAAAATTTCTTGGGTTGCAGGGGGCCTGGAGCCTATCCCAGGAGGCTTAGGGCACGAGGCAGGGTACACCCTGGACAGGGTGCCAATCCATCGCAGGGCACACACACACACACACACACACACACACACACTCATTCACACACTACAGGCAATTTAAGAACACTATGAATCTAACTTGCATATCTTTGAACTGTGGGAAGAAAACCGGAGTACCCGGAGAAACCCACCATTGACGGGGAGAACATGCAAACTCCATGCACACAGAGACGGGAATCAAACCTGGCCAGGAATCGAACCCGAACCCTGGAGGTGCAAGGCGACAGAGCTAACCATCACACCACTGTGTCGCCCTGAAGTGACTCAAATCCTTCCTAGAAGAAGGAGTAGCTCAGAGGTCAAGGTGTTGGACTTTGGATCAAGAGGTCCCAGGTTCAAACCCCAGCACCACCAATTTGTCACTGTTGAACCCCTGAGCACGAGAGTCTGGAACCTTGGATGCACTGATGTATGACGAGATAATAAGAAATGTAAGTTGATGATGGCGTCTGCCAAATGCCGTAAATCCAAATCTCTTAATCCTAATGTGACACAGTAAATAATTTTTACTAAAGTAAAACTAGAACTGCTGATTTGGTGGATTATCTTCACCGGTTCTTCTCAATCAGAGCCCATTGCAAAAGTCTATTAGCTCATACAGAACGGCATCTAACGCTAACGGCTAAGAACTGGGTTAGCAGCTATGCTAGATACAA
>NC_071103.1:39602500-39820000 GCF_024256425.1 Clarias gariepinus
TGCTTTACACACTGTACACACCCACGTCAGACACACGGAACAGTTTTGGACAAGCATCGTTCGTTAGAGTAAACACACCCACATCACACACACACACACACACAAACACACACACACACACACACACTTTAGCAGTGCAGTTAAAAACGCTGCACATGGCCTCGTCCCAGATCCACAAAATGAGCTACAATACACACACACACACACAAACACACACACACTCTAATACTCTTTGTAGGAGCAGCAAACACATTAATGTACGAAGGTAGTACACACACAAGCACTAGATCTAGGGTTTATCATGTAAACCACGGCACTAGCGATGTTTGTACCCAAAAAAATAAGGTGTGTGTAGCTGAAAAAGTAGTGCACTAAAACTAGAAAGTGCACTAGAAACATGTGTGTAGACTACAGTGTGTCTAAAGCATTTTTAAGTTCAGTTAGAACACGAGACAAGTCAGAGGTTTTAAAGTTTATGAGTGTGTTCACAAGAGCACTAGAACTTGTAAACTTTACAACCCCTAGAAATACTGATTTAACCAGCGTCCCAGTGACCTCAGGAGCGGGGAGTCGTGGGTTCGAGTTCACTCCTCTACTCGGCCCAAAAGAGACTTTATCAGAGAACCAACCCAGGGTCCTAGGAGGAGACGTTTAGCATGATGCCACCACCACCATGCTTCCCCTAAACCAACTTGTCTACATCTCGTCTGTGTAAGATCACATCCCAAACGTTCACCATCTCGCCTTACCTCACACGCCGATACGACTCCACGTTCCTTCCCATCGTCATCCAGACGCGTCGCCATCATTTCATTTCAAACCGCCGGGAAGAACCTCCGTTATATCCCACATGGAGAGAGAAAGGTGAAGGAGGACGTCCAAAAGCAAGAAAAAAAAAATCAGGAATAAAACAAAAAATAAAAGGTCTAATCCACCCCGTCTGCTCGTTTCATGTTCGCTGATCACTCAGATCTACGGTGAATAAAAAGAAGAACAAAGTCAGGGAGTGACGGAGAACTAGTACGGACACAGTGTGAAGGGAGAGAGAGAGAGAGAGAGAGAGAGAGCTCGTTAGGGAAAAGGCGAACAGCTGGAGATGGAACAGCAGAGGATGAAATATTACAGCTCAGAGCCGAAGGTTTAACACAGCAAACACAATGTTATTTCACTCTGTATACACAGCTATACAATAACACTATAAATACTCGCTCTCACTCCTTCATCACTCCATCCACACACGTGTGGAACCTTATTTCACACACACACAGGACCGAGAACCAAACGTCTAATCCACTGTAGTGTGTGTGTGTTCTTTTAGGTACAGAGACAGATCAGAACTTCTCACTACCGCTCGGAAAAGTTACGTAGTCCAATACACTACACTGTGACCCTAAAGGCTCTACTCGTATGTGCAAGTGTCTCAGGTTCTACATAGAACCCTGAAGGTAACCTCTGAAGAAACGCTAAGGGGTTCTCTTTCTATCACTGTAGGGTTTCCTGGAAAGACAAACTGAAGAACCTCATGGAGATGATCCTCAGTCTGTCTATCAGTCTCTTTGTCAACCTGTCTCTCTCACCTAACACTCTGCCTCCTGGTCTATTTGTCTCTCCAACCCGTCAATCACCCTATCCATCTGTCTCTTTCTCTGTCAGACTCTACACTTAATAGACAGCAGGAGAGGACAGTGTATTGTTTTTAGCACTGATGCTGATTCTGAAACCTGTAGAGTTTCCCGGCTGGTATTTTGGTTTCAGTGTTTCCCTACAGCAGTGTTTCCCTCCGGACAGGTCTGAGGTAGAAGTTTATTTCAGAAAAGTCAAAACAGTTCTGTGTCCGGTGGCACCTTAATGAACGCAAAAATGAGAGCAGATCTGATTAAAGATTTTTTCATTTGAAACCACTGAGCAGAGACTGAGCGGAATCTGAGCCGTATGGGAGAAGTTACCCGAGCCATACCTGAGATGGATCTGAGTCCGCTCAGAACCTCATCTAAGTGGGTACCTGAGTCATACCTGAGATAGATATGAACCACATCTGAGTGGATCTTGAGCCATATCTGAGACTTGAGCCATATCTGAGACGGATCCGAGCCAGAGCTCAGTGGTGACCTGTGGCTTATCTGAGTCAAATAAGACTTGCATATAATTGGTTCCCTGAGCCATATCTGAGTAGTTTCCTGAGACAGATCTGAGTAATTTCCTGAGACAGATCTGAGTGGTTCCCTTAGCCATATCTGAGAGGTTCCCTGAGACAGATCTGAGTGGTTCCCTGAGCCATATCTGAGTAGTTACCTGAGACAGATCTGAGAGGTTCCCTGAGACAGATCTGAGTGGTTCCCTGAGCAATATGTAAGTGGGTCCCTGAGACAGATCTTAGTGGTTACCTGAGACAGATCTGAGAGGTTCCCTGAGACAGATCTGAGAGGTTCCCTGAGACAGATCTGAGTGGTTCCCTGAGCAATATGTAAGTGGGTCCCTGAGACAGATCTTAGTGGTTACCTGAGACAGATCTGAGTGGTTACCTGAGACAGATCTGAGTGGTTCCCTGAGCCATATCTGAGTGGTTCCCTGAGACAGATCTGAGCTAGATGTGAGTGGATTCAGAGCCACATTCGAGTGGGATTCGAGCCGCATCTGAGTGACTACCTGTGCCATATCTGAGTTGGATCAGACTCCTGTCTGTGTGGATACCTGAGCCATATCCAAGTCGGGTCTAAACCATACCTGAGACAGATATAAGTGTGAGCCGAGTCATATCCAAACCACATCTACCCGAGTGGTTACCTGAGCGGTTATATTTACACATCACCTGCGTTACTGTACATCTGAGCCGTATGGAGTCTATACCTGAGCGGTTATGTTAGATGTCTCTCAGCTGTATCCGAGTCTTACCCGAGTTATATCTGATTGACATGTTACACTGTAATTAAGCGAGACAGATCTCTAATTGAACCAGGACACAGACACTGCCATCACACTGACTGGCATTAGGAGTGTTTCCACAAGGCTGTGCATTCCTGACAGCGAATAATAATAATAATAATAATAATAATAATAATAATAATAATAATAACAATAATAATAATAATAATGCACTAACAGTGATATCGGAGCTGCACAGAGATCAGGGTGAGATCAGTGTATCTGTGCATCCCTGTGATCAGACTGGAATTATAGTCACAATCTGGATGTGTTTTAAATTACAACTCAAATTATTATTATTATTATTATTATTATTATTATTAATAATAATAATATTTTGCAGCATGATATTGTATGTTGTCATGAAAAACAATAACCTACACCAGCATGATGTTTACACAAACACACACACCACTGATAGAGCTTGCACGCGCACACACACACTCACACACTCATGAGGAAATGACAGAAATGAAATGTGAGTGTGTGTGTGTGTGTGTGTGTGTGTGTTCAGTATGCTCCTACCTGTTAGATAACGCGCAGAAACACACACACTCCGGAGTGAAGCGCATGATCCACTTTCCCCCACCACACACACACACACACACACACACTGACACAGTGTTTCACTCCGACAGCACAGAGCGCGCGCAGAGGGAATCCGTCATCGTGTCCAAATCCGGTGCAGTCCGCGCGAGGCTACACTGTTACTCCGAGTGTGTGTGTGTGTGTGTGTGTGTGAGTGAGTGTGCGCGCGCATCCTCCGCGCACGGTGTGTCCGTAAATCCCGCACATAAACAGCGCCTCGGACACACACACACACTTGTTCCAGTCTGTAAGAGAGAGTGTGTGTGTGTGTGTGTGTGTGTGTGTGAGAGAGAGAGAGAGAGAGAGAGAGTGTGTGTGTGTGTGTGTGTGTGTGTGTGAGAGAGAGAGAGAGAGAGAGAGAGAGAGTGTGTGTGTGTGAGAGCAGGATGGAGCTCTCAGCTCTGCGCTCCCGGAGTCTCCACACACACACACATGAACCGCTACAGAGACAAACAGCGCCCTCTATCGGCCACCAACAAAACCCAGGTCCTGTTTCAGCCAATCAGGGGCGTCCTGGGACAGGCGTGGTCAATCAACACAACAAACAAACAAATACACCCATAAACAAACAAATAAATAAATACATAAAATACAATTTCTTTACTTGGGTTCTTGTCATACGATATATTATATTATATTATATTATATTATATTATATTATATTATATTATATTATATTTGATTATATTATATTATATTTATATAGAAGGACAGTTTAATAATAAATGCATTTTGTTTTAATTATTTCCAGTTAAGAAACTTGCTTTTTACTTGATACTTATTTTTCATTCATTTTTTCCTTTATTAATTAATTCCTTTATTTATTTACAGTATTTGGCAGCTCTGTGGTTTACATTTACATTAAGGCATTTGACAGACTCTCTTATCCAGAGCAAAGTGCTTTGAAGTTTCTATCACTGGATACATACTTACACTGGGGTACTAGGTTACTAACTTAGTGCAATCAAACACAGTTGGGAAGGGGATTTGTTTTAATTTTTTTGGGTGAGGAGGGGTGGGGTGGGTTGGGGCAGTTTGTCCAAGTACTGAAGAAACGAATCCGTCTTAAGTGGTCGTTTAAAGATTGCCACAGACTCCACTGTATGGACGTCTAGAGACAGTAAAATTCCAACACCTACTGTAGGTACCAGAACAGAAAAGAGTCCTGCCGCCCTCGATACCTGAGAGATGGGGGAACCAGGCGAGCGGTGCTGGAGGATCAGAGGGAATGTGGTGCGGTGCGGCGTGTGATTAGAGCAGAGAGGTAAGTGCATGCTGGGTAATTTTTAGCTTTGTAGACGAGCATCAGGGTTTTAAATTTGACGCAATCAGCTACACGGGAACCCAGTGCAGGGAGCGGAGAAGAACTTAAGAAGGTTTAGCGGTTAGCATTGCTGCCTTAGACCACCAGTGATTTTCATCTTCAGGGTCTTTGTGTGCATGGAGTTTGTATGTTCTGCCTGTGCTTGGTGTGTTTCCTCCTGGGAATCCAGTTTCCTCCCACAGTCCAAAGACATGAGGATTGCACTAACTGGTGTTCCCAAATTGCCCGTTGTGCATGTGTGTGTGTGTGTGTGTGTGTGCCCCGCACTGGATTTGCACCCTGCCTCATGCCCAATGTATTGGATTGGCTCCAGCACCCCCCCCTCCCCGTGCCCTTGTACAGTAAGCAGTATAGAAGATAAATA
This sequence comes from Clarias gariepinus, assembly GCF_024256425.1. Taxonomy (NCBI): domain Eukaryota; kingdom Metazoa; phylum Chordata; class Actinopteri; order Siluriformes; family Clariidae; genus Clarias; species Clarias gariepinus. The sequence continues at coordinate 39,607,699 of NC_071103.1, forward strand.
AATTATTTGTTATTTATTCATTCATGTATACATAAAATTTTAGTTAATTTATCTGTTAGAACTATTTATGTATTTAATAACTGGTAGCTCAGACTCTGGATGCGAGGCTCTGATCGGATTGTCAGCGGTTTGAGCCCCACCACCACCTGGTTGCGCCTAATGGGTCCCTAAACCTTCTGCTCATATAAAATACCCAGCAGGGCATCCTCAGTGCCGGTACCAAGGCGGGAGACATGGGTGGGTAGCAGCAGGAAGGGCAGTCAGTGTAAAACCTGTGAAAAAAAGCCCATGAAAAATGTATTTACTTATTTATTTAATAACAAATTCCAGGGTTCATTTTGAAGCACTTGATCAGATCAGTAGCTGAGTGATGGGTGTAGAGTGGAGTCTGGAGTGAGATGTGTGGTGCAACCAGACTCCATTACTGACCGTATAATGGGTGTGTTAATGTTATATAATGTGTACACACACACACACACAGTGGCTATTAATCCCCGGCCTGCTCCCCTCTGAAAACATTTCATACAATACATTTTAATCATGACATCATATTGCACACCCTTTGTAGGCAGAGCCTAGTCGAAGGCAGAAGAAGCATGCTGATTAGCATGTTCCTTTAGCATAACACCGGCAGGTACGATCGATCACTATTCAGACACTTAGAACGTTCTGAGTGAAATCACTAACGTTAATCCTCCAACTGTAATTCCTGATGAACATTAGCTGGCATGACACACATTTAAACACATCCATAGCAACAAGAGACAACACTTTATTTAACCTTATTGGATATGAAGTGTGTGCTACACACACCAGCATTGCAGTCCAGTCCTTTCGTCTGATCACACGCCACCAATTGTTTCTTACTTTCAGTAAAATAAAAGACTGTTATGTGATTGAACTTAAGTTTAGAGTCAGTACTCATTGGATTCACAACATGAAATATGACTTCATTATTCAGAATAAAAAGTATGCTATAAACTCATATAGATATCTCTTTTAATTCATCACCTATACCGCTTATCCTCTACAGGATCGCAGGGGGCCTGGAGAGTATTCCTGGAGACCTGAGGCACAAAGCAATTTAGGGACACAAGTTAATCTAACCTGCAACTGTGGAAAAAAAACCCATAAAGCACAGGGGGAACATGCAAACTCCACACACAGAGCCAAGGTGGGAATCAAACCCTCAACCACAGCGGTGCAAAACCACAGTGCTAACCATTACACCACTGCACTACTGCTCAAGTACCGCATGAAAGAAAGGTTGCGATTACATTGTGTGTCAGGACCAGGAGCTGAACATAAACACTACTCCCAGATTGTGGTGTGTTCCTGAGTAGACCTCATGGTTGGTGCTAAAACCCAGATCTCACTGGCCGCACCCAGTACATTCTGTTTCTCATCCCACTGCAGGAGTCACTTTATTAGGCTCCTACCACCTCACAGCAACAAATGTTCTCTGAAAAACAGTAGATGATTGAGCTGTGAACCCAAGACGCTACCCAGAGCCTTCTCACTGCTTTCTTTCCTTCACATTTCACACTATTTAGTAGACACCCTTATCCAAAACAGCTACCATTCATTTCATTATACATAAGAACAGTTTAAGGGTCTTACTCAAGAACCCAAGCTCAGTGGCACGAACCTGGGACTTCTCATTCTGTAGTATAATGTCTTAACCTCTGAGCTACTCCTTAACACTCTGTTCACCCTAACAGGTGCAGTGAAAAGTGTAGTTTGTCTTTCACAGCATACCATTTTTCTGTCTTTAACATGCCTTTAAAATTAATTCAATTATTTTAATTAAGTTATAAAAATGTTAGCTAGCTAGCTACTTACACCCCCCAGAGGCAACATGTGCATTACTGCACACAAATACATTTCTTCTCTTCAACCCTGTTTAAAGATAAATTAAATAATACACAGACATTAGACACATCAGACCAGACTGCTCTGAGGAACCATTCTAGGTAACTGTTAGTATGGAAGACCATGAGTGATGGGGAAAACTGCCATGCTAGAAACAGACTGTAAACCTTGCATTTTTTTTTCTTGGTTTCAACAGTCTTTCAATTTGCTATTCTGTCTAGATGATAGTTTCATGTCTCAGACCATGTGACAGAAAGAAGTGATGTAATTGCCTCGTTTTGGATGTGGCATGTTTGCAAAGCAATGTGGTCATACACTCGTTTGGCCAAAATGTGGATGATTAAAGCTCCCAGGAGATGTGTGTTGCAAGGATTTACACCATCCCCTGACAATTTATCATCAAACCCTCTTTAAGTGCAGGTTAACAACCTGCACTCTAGCGACCCAGGTGGGACTTGAACCCACAATCCCCAGCTCCGGAGGCTGATGCCTTATCCATTAGGCCACTGGGCCACAAGCACGCAACCACAAAAAAAAAGAAAGAAACAGACAATGGACCAATGAGAATGAAGAACTCAGCAGAGCTCTGGTATTAAACAGCGTTATTAATCTCCAGATGTCTCAGTGTTTCTCCCACACAGGACCTGGAGCTGAAGAATGCACGAAGAAGAGAATTAACAGCTCGTGTGGATGAGAATAAAGAGCCTTAGTGTGTGTGTGTGTGTGTGTGTGTGTGTGTGTGTGTGGAGCTCGACTGTCTCTCAGTGCCACAATGCAGCCGGGACAATGCGAGCGACTCCACTGACCCCACGTGAAAAAAAGGGAAAGCTGGGAGCCTGAGAGAGGGGGCTTTCACTCGCCTATTGTCTGAGAGCCTGCGCTGAAACAATGGCAGACGTTAGTGCTTATCTGAGAGCAAACACGTTTAATACACAACACAACACGGTCAGATCGATACACTCAAACTGACTGGTTTTATAACGTGTAGTGAGATCAGAATAAACATCAGTCAGCTACAAAACCCTCTAAATCTTTTATTGCTTTAATTACAATCAGGTTATTTTTAATAGGACTAAATATACATTATTAATCTATCTGTTATATATTCTACAGTTTATATACTGAAATCACCTAAATCCTATTAATATACTCATTAATATTAATAAATTAAAGGCCTTCAAATCATGCTCTGCTTCTAAGGTCTGTATTTGCATACAACAAAAGGATTCATTAAGTAATCAGCTGTCCTTGTGTTTCTAAAATGAAACCAACAACCAAACCACACAAACAAACAAACAAACAAACACAAATTTGCTAAGTAAATATATAACTTTCTAATTAATTTTATATCAAATATAAAAAAGCAATGGAGACCAAATAAAGTCTAAATATAATTTTCATTTAAAAATAAAATAAAAATACAGATGAGAGCGAAAAACAGCTCATGCAATTAGTTTTTTTCAATAAATATTCAATAATTAATTGCTGTTTTTAGAATAATAAATATTTAATAAATCATAAATAAACAAAATGACAAGGATATACACAATATAAAAAATAAAACAAAAATGTTATGAATAAATATGGAAGTCTAAAATAAATATATAAAGGAATAATATTTTCTTTTATATATAAATATGTATGATTTGATGTACAATTTAAATATTTCACATATTATTTATATTTTTATTAGAAATGTAGGTGAACCTCCCCATTAATGTTTAATAAAATCAACAATAAATACTCATAAACTTTATTTACACATGGTAGTGCTGTCCAAATGTGTTGAAAAAAAAATAGGATAGTAAAAAATTTGGCAATAAAAGACCAAAAAAAAAAAAAAAATTAGTTAGTAGAATAGATAGAAGTAAGGAAATACATGTCGATTAAAATGTAGAATTAAAAAAATATTTAAAATTACACTTTAAAATCTTATCTATGACAAGAATTTTATAAAAAAAATAAATAAAAAAAAAATAAATACATGAAGAAAGGAGGTATATATTTACTATATGTACTGAGCTCTCTGGTGCATCGAGGCGCTGGAGGTATCAGGGAGGATTATGGGAATCACATGATGTGGAGGGTGGGAGTGTGAGACCCAGCTGTGGGGAGGTTGGTTAAGTGTGTGTGTGTGTGTGTGTGAAGGAGTGAGAGAGGCTAGGGACACTAAGAGAGACTCATGATGAGAGACACTGTGAACAAAAGTTGAACAGAGGACACTAAAAATGAGACACTGTTCAACACGAGTTCATTCACTGTAATTCTCTGAGTTCAACAAAATGTTGTAAAATTGTTAAAAATAGATTGTTACTACCATAGAATAGATGGTTTATTTACTTATTAAAACAAATTCTATCACATACTCAGTATCCCATGCTGTTCGGCTCTATTATTACCCTTCAAATAGGAATATTTTTTATCTAAATCGTACGATAGTATGATAGAAAGAAAATAAATACAGCATTATGTGCATTTTATCAAATATACATTATACAAGATTTTACTTTATACAAATTTTGTTTTGTTTACATTTCTTTCATTAGGTGTAGTTTGTAGAAAGAGTCCCTTTAGAGGCGTGGCCAGTGATGAACCTGAACTGGAGTAATAAAGTGATGCTGGTCGTCTGTAAATACAGTAGATAATAAAATTCCAGGGCTACAGCATGAGCTTGTCATTAGGTTTGTACACACACACAGACACACACACACACACACACACTGAACCATGTCCTGACTTTCAGACAGAGCTGCATTACCACTATGTTTCAGTCGTGTTAGTCCGAGTGCTCAGACACGGCAGCTCACAGTTACAATACACGTTTTGTTTCCTTTGTGTGTTAAAAGTACCTGTAACAGACTCTCTCTCTGTTTCTTTCTTCCTCGCTCAATAGTGCGCCATAAGGGCCGTACATGAGAAGGCTTTCCTGAGCCGATCCCGGGCGCTCCCAGCACACAATGCCGGTTCAGAGAGCTTATCACAGGGAGGAAAGTTAACCGTTCCTAAGTGCCGATGTCCGATAAGGTGAGCCGTGTCCACAAAAGCAAGCTTTGTCACTCGAACCGATGTACACCTTTATCCCGGGACGAGAGCAGGCTTTCCACTGGCACTAATCCCCGTCTATACATCGGATCTGCTGAGTGCATGTGAGAGAGCTCTGTTTTCTCCGGCCTCGCGTACAGAACGCCCTCTCTGTGATGTGGAGGAACGGGACGCGGATATGTGAGACGGACCCTGGGTCTGTGTGGGACAGCTGCATTAAGTGATGTTACATGAGGTTACATGTTGAGCAAGGTGTGTGTGTGTGTGTGCAGTGCTGGGATATTGTGTGTTTAGGACTGGGTGAGATTAGTGCTGCTTTCTATCAAAGGAGGACGTGTTAGTTAATCAGCTCAGAAAGTGATTCAGGTGTGTTTACGCACAGTATTCCCTACACATCAGTATTCCTTATACTTTAGTATTCCCTACACATCATTATTCCTTATACTTTAGTACTCCCTACACATCAGTATTCCTTATACTTTAGTATTCCCTACACATCATTATTCCTTATACTTTAGTATTCCCTACACATCAGTATTCCTTATACTTTAGTATTCCCTACACATCAGTATTCCTTATACTTTAGTATTCCCTACACATCATTATTCCTTATACTTTAGTATTCCCTACACATCATTATTCCTTATACTTTAGTATTCCCTACACATCAGTATTCCTTATACTTTAGTATTCCCTACACATCAGTATTCCTTATACTTTAGTATTCCCTACACATCAGTATTCCTTATACTTTAGTATTCCCTACACATCAGTATTCCTTATACTTTAGTATTCCCTACACATCAGTATTCCTTATACTTTAGTATTCCCTACACATCAGTATTCCCTACACTTAATTTCTTTCCCTAGACTTCAGTATTCCGGAGAATTCAGTATTCCCTGCACTTTAATATTCCCTACACTTACTGTAACTTAGTCTGTGCACTTGACTTTTCCTGGAAATAAATCACTAGTGTATTAAAATAATAGTATATTAGTTACACAATTCCATATAAATTTGTAAAATATAAACTGTGTCTGGAAATATTTCCCTTGTTTACACACATACTACTATACTATACATACTACATACTATATTCATATGTATTCGACTCTGTTCATGCGTGGTTTAAAGTGTGTGTTTTGTGGTTTATAAGAAACGGCTTTTGGATGAAAGCAACACAGTTTTCAGATATCCAAGGTTTGCTTTCCTTCTTCCTTCCCTTCACTAACCACTGTGTTTTATTGGGTAGGCTTCCAGCCACTGCCGGGGTTTTAGACCATCCCAAACATTCCACTCAAAAGTTCATCAAACATCCTGACAAGTGATTCACATTAAAATCAACACAAACTCAGTGACGTCATCAAAGCTTTTGCAAATACTATGATCAGGGTATGATGTAATGTGTTGGGAGGAGTTTGGGGTTTTATGTAATGTGGGAGGAGTTTGTGGTATGATGTAATGTGGGAGGTGTTTGGGGTATGATGTAATATTTTGTGAGGGGTTTGGGTTATGATGTAATGTGTTGGGAGGAGTTTGTGGTATAATGCAATGTGGGAGGGGGTTTACGTTATGATGCAATGTGTTGGGAGGAGTTTGGGGTATGATGTAATGTGGGAGGGGTTTGGGGTATGATGTAATGTGGGGGGATTGGGGTATGATGTAATGTTTTGTGAGGGCTTTGGGTTATGATGTAATGCGTTGGGAGGAGTTTGTGGTATGATGTAATGTGGGAGGGGCTTGGGGTATGATGTAATGTGGGGGGATTGGGGTATGATGTAATGTTTTGTGAGGGCTTTGGGTTATGATGTAATGTGTTGGGAGGAGTTTGTGGTATGATGTAATGTGGGAGTGGTTTGGGGTATGATGTAATGTTTTGGTTGAGCAAACTTATCTAAGGGTAGACATTTGGACGTTTGCTCTTGTCCTTAAATATGCCAATAGTTCTGGTTAAACCAACACAAGATTTATAAATTAATAATTCAGTTTTCATCTCTCATATTTGATGCACAAAAATAATAAAAAAAAAAGAAAAAAAAGAAAAGTGTTTTTCATCCACGACCTTGTGAATGCGGCCTCAGTGATGAATCTGAAGGTCAGGATCACATGCCTACAGCATTCTCCGATCCCAAGCCCATGACAGATGGTGAGTTCAGATCATTATGCTGTTCTCACACCCAGGCTGAGTCATGGAATGTTTTCTGTATGTGAGAGAAACTCTCTCTGCCAAACATTAAATCTGGCCAAGCTCAGAACCATCAGGGTACGAAGCTAAAGCACAGCAGGAAAGCAACTCCTACCACATTCTGTGCAGTAGTAGAGTCCTTAAACTGCTAAGATCATTCCATATGCTCTGTTGTTAGCTTGGTGTCCATCCTAGACTCATTTCTATTCCACAACAATCTTAAAACCTTTATACTGTATTTAATTAGATGCATTTGAAAAGATCTAGTTAGTTGTTTTGATTATTTCATACATATGTTTACATTCAGGCATTTGGCAGACGTTCTTATCCAGAGCGACTTCCATCATTGGGTAGATCCTTACATCCTTGAGGTTAAGCAGACGTTACCGAGATATTTAAAGTGAGTCTCTAAAGGGTGAATCACACTTGCATGATTCTGGATGGTACAGTATGAATCACAAATAAAAGTTCCTTCACAATGAATGCTTTTATTTTGTACTGTATTCTGTATTTCGCGATTTCCCATGTAAAACACTTGTAATACAGTTTACTATTAATATAACATCAAATCATTTACTGGAAAGCCTGAGATGAATCATACTGTAGTATAAAATATTATTGGACCACTAAAATCCCCGGCTGTATTATGTGGAGAAGGTTACCAGTTGGAAAGATAAGCTGATAAAGCGTATTTACAGCCAAAAGGTACATTTCACTTGGACATGTTGTAATTATCAGATAGTGATGCTGGACTTTGACTTAAAGTTCAAGAAAAGAAATACAGGAAACTGAGACACGGCTCTGTTAGAGACAAACTCCCCCAAAACTCCCCTTAACTCTTGCTTAACCTCTGAAGCGTTTAAGTCTGTAGTCTGAAGTGATTTCACTATAAAATCCCCACTTCATGCACATACAGGTCCATCACAATGAGCTTCTGTTAGTCTTGTAACTTAACTTCTATCAGTGTGAGATGAAAACAAGCCCACATGGTCACATGTCTGTTTCTCACAGTTTATACTTTAGCTTTCCCCTCTCGCTGATCACGCAGATGTGCTGCAAAGAGAAAGAGAGAGAGAGAGAGAGAGAGATAGAGGGGTCACTGTCACTGTAGTTTCAGTAGACCTGCACAGCACAGCGTTATATCCATGCATTCACTTTAATCAGTTATTCTTTCTGTAGGAACAGTTCATTCACAGGGAGGCGTGTACAGCAGAACGTCCACATAAAACAGAGAAGAGAAGAAGGAAAGTAGAGAACACCTAGGAACTATGGAGTAAGAACATCTGGGAGCTAAAAGCAAGAAAATTAGGGAATACCTTAAAGGTAGAAAAGAAGGAAATTACTGTAGGCAACGCCTGGGAAAAAGGAATAGGGTAGGGAATTCTCAGGTAGGGAGCTAGATAAGAAAAAAAAAACTTAGGGAATTCCTGGAAGGTAGGGAATAAAGAGACTAGAGCATACCTGTAAGGTAGGAATAAAACATCTAGGGAATGCCTAAGAGGTTGGACAATGATCAACTAATGAATGCCCAGGAGAAAAGAGAATGAAAAAAACTCTTGGGAAGACCAAAAGGTAGAGAAAACTAGGGAATGTCTTGTACAGTATGGAAAAAGAAGGGTTGGGAACATCTGGGGGATAAATATGGAGAAAAAAAGAAAACTAAAAAACGTATGGAACTTAAAAACTAGGAGTATACCTGTAAGGTAAGACAAGCTAGCAAATGCCCGGGTGCTGAGGAAGAAAAAAACTTAGGGAATACCTGGAAGATAGGGAAAAAGGAAACTAAAGAAGGCCTGGAAGGAAAGAAAACAAAATATTTGGAGGACGTGAGAGTTTGGGAAGAAAAAATAGGAATGCTTGTGAGCTAGAGAATAAAAAATGAATAAATAAATAATTTGTGGTGATGCCTGGAAGCTAGAAAAGATAAGAAACTGGGAATTGCCTGGAAAGTGGTGAAGAAAGAACTCAGACTTTTACTCCTTTTGGGCAGCAGGAGTGAGCGCTGAAGAAATTCCCAGTGAGAATAGTCTAACACAGAGCCAGTGCAGTGCTGCACGACTCCAGTGTGTAAGGCAGTGGCGTGTGTGTGTGTGTGTGTGTGTGCACTGAGCTCATCATGCTAATCTGCCTGGAGAAACTGGAGATGTGGGAATTTGACTATGGAAAGCAGGGTGGGAGTGGAGCGCTCCTGCCCTTCTCTGCTGTCTCTCTCAATATCAGAGTCTCACGAAACATCTCAGAGAACTCACATTCAGGTCTCGGAAGTACTCGTTGTAGTCCAGAGCGTAACCAACAACGAAGCGGTTAGGGATGACAAATCCAACATCTGAAGAGACGGACATAGAGGAAAATTAAAGAATAAAATGATGATATTTGTCTGATGTAATGAAGAAGTAAAACAAACAAATCCTGTTTTTGAGGATGAAGTTTTATCTCATACAGTATTTACAAGATTTGTGACTTTACAAGGTTAAAGATCGCCTAGATGACCTGGACATGACCTAAAATTAACTGCTTCCAGAGGCAAATTCCTCCCTCGTGTCCAAGCCTGTCTTGCAAATTGTCCTTTTTTTCAGCAGGCAAATTTTATTCATGTTTGTTTTGACCACTTCTTTAGACTAAACTCACATCGACAGAGGGTTAAGGGAAGCCTTAAAGTCAAGAGACAAGAACTGTTCAGTGTGTGTGTGTGTGTGTGTGTGTGTGAACAGAAATGGTGAGCACCACCTGAGGATTTGCCTGTAACATTTGTACGACAACTCATTTCTAAAATAATCACACATTCCCGGTGCATTGTGGGAAATCCTGCTGCCACTAAAATAAGACTTCAAAAGATAGAATCCTTTAAGGACATTTCTTAAAAACAGCTGATGCTTCAGTAAGATCACTTAATAGTCATGACTATCGGGCTGCTTTAACATCTGTCCATCTCTTACAGATGGAATTGAAGCAAAAGTTATTTTGAAAAACAAACAAACAAACAAACAAACAAACAAACAAACAAACAAACAAAGAAATGAATAGAATTTTGTCTGAGGAATGTGTAGGGCTGAAATAAATCTCGTTTTTGTTTACTGGGCAGGAACAGAAGTCTCTCGGACATTCTTGAATGTTTTGATAGATCGTATAGAATTGTCCAGACGGTCCTTGGCTGCTCAAATCTGTGGGTCCTGAATCACCCACGAGCTGACTATGCATTATCTATGAAATGTTAATATGTACTTATGAAAGGTCGCCAGAGTATACGTCCCGTGTACTTGAGTAATATAACTCAAGTAGAAGTACAGGTTCTCCCTGTACATGCGTACTTGAGTAAAGGTATTTTCTAATTTACTTAAGATAATAAGGGCTCGGATTCATTTACAATAGCTTTGTCACGCAATTACACATAATCGTCACACCACTGTGGTTAGGCCTTGCAGAAATGTACAAAAAAGTACAGATATGTAAAATGTGCACTTAAGTACAGTAACAAAGCCCATGTACTCAGTCACCTCCCACCTCCGCCTAGGACGCTGCTATGCTCCGGCTGACCTGTTCAAGAACGTTCCTCGTCTAACTACAGAGGACCCACGACACCTTGTCATTTGCTATGAATTGCTGAGACTTCTCGGGAACTCCTCCGGTTTCTCTCGAACCCCCTCAACTCATTTTTGTGTAGATGTTTTCAGATACTGAATGAACTCACAGTCTGGAAGTGTTGTAGCTCTGCCGGGAATCCGCTTCACTAGCAAGCTGAAGAACCACACACACACACACACACACACACACACACACAAACACACACACGGCGCATGTTTTTTAAGCTGTTGTAAAGGGTGAAAAAAATATTGGCACACTCTTCCAAGAAAAAATGCAAATCATTATACACACCATTTCCAGTTACACAACTAGACAAATAAATATTGTTTATACAGTACTGGTCAAAAGTTTTGAACCCCCCCACCACCACATTCTTAAAATTGTGCTTTCGAGGAGCCGGACATTCGTGAATGTTCAACGTAGGCTTGGGGAATAGACCTCCAGGCTTCCTCAAGGACTTTTTAAGTCTCTTATTTTCCGTCTGGTCCAAGCACCGAAGCAACTTCCGAATAATGTTTTTTTTTTTCCTGTTTGTTAAGCCATAAAAAGCTGGTGTCTCCAATAGATGTTCAAGCTGTATTTATTATGTTTATTTTATTTTTATTTCGCATGAAAAGTGATGGCTTTGGAATATGAGGTTTATGCCCAACAGAAATGGATATTAAGGTTAAAACAAACAAACAAACAAACAAACAAACAAACAAATGCAAAACAAACAAAATTATTGGCACCCTTTCCCCCCCGTCTGGAAAAGGGTGCCAATAATTTTTGGGCTCAGAACAGTACCAATGGTTACAGATGCCTAAGTTTGGCCAGTTTCCCCTCTACACCAAGGTTTAGATTAAATGAATGATGTATCACAAGCATCTCTTTATGTCGAGTTCTCACCCGGCCACCCTGACAGTCTTGGGCTGGAACTTCTCCACGTGTTGCAGGAGCATCTTCAGGGTCATCCCAGTGTCCACTATCGCCTTCAGAGAGAAGAGTGTGTTATCAATTTGTGTCTCATTTTATGGCATTTAGATGAAACGATAGAGAAGTGTAAACTGTGTTTAAATCATTAACATAAGCACTGTAAGTGTGGACGATGCAAAGCCCCATCACATATACTCTACAGCAGCTGTTTAACAAACACTCGCCCTTATGGAGATAAAGTCTGCAGTCATTAGAGTTTTCAGCGACCCTGTAAGCTGATCATCCTGATGTTGATGTGTTTGCCTTTCCGCATGCTCACTGTCCCATTAAACCACACAGAGTGAATATTGAACCTTGTGACCAAAAACAATGGCAAAGTGCATCCAGTGTGTCTATGAGGGACCGAATCATTTCTTGTGTAATTGATATAGAGTACTGTAAAGATTGAAGGCGGAAAGAGGGATGCATAAATAAATGAATGAATGATGTCTGGTCAGTAGATCAGAAATGCATGCGCACCACAGTGACCTGATTTCCCAAATTAAGGTGTGTAAGAAAAAAATTCTTATTTTTTGCCCTGCCAAATTTTTTAAGATACTTTAAACATTTTGAAAGGATTTTGAGATGCAGTTAGGTTGAACTTTTTTTTTTTTTTTTTTTTTGCTGAAACATGGCAACAGTGACGTTGCATCATATTTTGAACAAAGGTGCATCTAAAACTGCTCACGCGCCACCGGACCAGACTGAGTGATTTATAGTTTTAGCCTCTGCATTGGATTTGTTTAATGCTACAGTATGTCAAAGAAGGTGATAAGTAATGATGAACTCACTTACCTCAACAATCAGGACGTTCTGTGTCGCATGTGGAGAGAGGAAGATGAGTGAGGAAGGAAAGAAAATTAACAAATGAACACACATACTGTAATACTGCATGTATAAGAAGAAGTGAGACTCATAATTTGCATTACTTTTGCTTGACTTCTATGTGAAGCATTAGTGCATTTTGATAGCTGAATGTTTCGTTTTATCTATTACATATAAACTGTAAAATTACTGTAAACCATAAAATTATTTGGGAGGATGTGACCTGAGTAGTAAAATACATCAATTTGGTTTTTGAAAATTTTTTTGTCTGTTTATTTGTGTATGTATCACATAAAAATTACTAAAAGAATTTTAATGGTGTTTTCACAGGTGTATTTGGCTGAGCTTGAGGTAACATATGGGCTTTGTTTCATCACAATCGACCCATGGGAAGAGAATATATGCTAATTTGATTTTTAAATGGAAAATGCACTTTCAACCTTAAAAAAAATCTTTAGTTTATTTCAAAATTCAACAGACATACATTTTAAATACACGCTTATGAGTGTGGAACTAAAATCTCAGACCTTTATTCCGCACACTTTACGGTGACACGTAAAAATTTTAGTTCATTACAAAATTCGACAGATAGTGCCGTACATCGTAAAAACGCGTTTATGAATGTGCAATTAAATTTCACGCGTATTAAATCCCAGGCACATCTAGTGTACAATATCATCATGCGCGAAATGCACAAGTGTTTATTTTTTCTGCTTTTGCTCATGCGAGTATTAATTAATTATTAATTGCAAAAGTCAAAGTTTATTTGACTTTTTATTTGAAAAAAAACATTGATCTGGAATGTAAGCTACAGTACGTCCGATGTCTGTTATCTTCATGTGCTTACTTGTGTAATTAACGCTCAATATGGCAACTGATAAATGATAATTATGTAAAATTAAGACAGCAGTAGTGTGTTTCTTTAGATAGTGACCTGTAATAGTAATATACAGTATTACTGCTATACAGTGTTATTTTCATTGCTGTCCGGAATCATTTCCGTTTCTGTAGTTATGTAACGCAACGCGGGGCAGAAACATAGCGAAGTAAAAGTACTGATTATTGCTGTAGGATGGAGTGGAGTTAAAGTAAAAAGGTAGCCTCTAATAAAACTAATCATGTAAAGTACAGATACGTGAAATATACATGGAAGTACAGTAACTAAGTGAACCTTCTGATTAGAACATACTTTAGAAGGACACTGGATGTTTCAACAAAGTTTTTAAGTAGAACCCTTTTATTGTAAGTCTTAATTATCCAGTAAACCTTTCTAGGTTAAGCTTAATTCTTTGTATTGAGAAAGCAGACATTTTGAAATCCCTGTGCTTGCATTCTTTATATTAAGTGTAGTGACTGAAATGCTCAGGGTTTTGACTTTTTGATTTTTACAGTCAATTGATTGTAAACTAAACCAAAAAACGCTGCAGAAGTCCATTATCACAACTATACGCTACAGAGACCACAGAAGAAGAACACATGAAAACTCAAATGTTGGAAATAATGAGATGTTTAGTAGGTAACGTATATGTAACGTTACACAGAATATTACTATTACTAATATTATAATATTATTTAGGAATATACCGAAGTACACTCATCAGGTCCAACCTTGTTTTATAAGCTATTGTAATAAATCAATGAATATAATTTCTGATAAAACTATCATGTTAAGTGTTAAACTCTTTGGAAACTCAAAAAGACTCGAAGGATTAACTGTCTTTGTTTTCTGCTTCTGCTCTCTGTACCGGATGCAGATGTTTCAGCACTTCACCCTCTCTCTCTCCATCACTCTCCATCACTTTTGTCCCTTTTCATTCCAGTGTAAAACCCACAAGATCTAACAAAAGGAAAAAAAAAACACACTCATAGCTGAATGGAAAGACTTAGGCAAATAGTCTCCATCTGTCTGAACATTCAAGACAAGATTTAATACAATCCTGGTTCAAAGTTAAGCCGTTCGGTGGTGTTCAGGGCCGAATAACACGTGGACGTGTTTACTGAAACTGCAAGGCAGGCAAAACTTTGGAAATGAAACACGGCAGTGGCCCTGGTGACATTCCAGCGTTGAGCGAGATGGAGAACTGTGTGTGTTACAAAGCTCTGACACTGAAGACTCCTTCCATAAATATTACATATTAACGCATCCCTGTGAAAGAGCTGTTACGCATCAGAACGCGTGCATTAATATAAACCTGAGCTACTGTCAGAGTTTCTGTAACTGAAAACTACAGACCATTGTACTGCATGTGACCAATTCCCCGTTCAGAGCTGACTACACACGTGACAGAGTAACGTCATGCTCTTCCACATCTGTCAATTACATGGAGTGACTGAAGGGGTAAAGGACAGTTGTTATGGGGAAAAGGAGTGAGTGTGGGGTGAAGGGGGAAAAGATGAAGCAAAGCAAAGAGAGGAATTTAAAAAGGAAGGTGGTAATATGACTGATAAAAGACAAAAAAAAGAAGGCAAAAAAATTTAATCAAAAGAGATGGGAGTGAATCAAATGAAAGCAACAAAAATGAAGATAGAAACAGAAAATGTAAGAAAGAAAGAGAGAAAGAAAGAAAAAGAACAAGGAAAAAAAAGTTAAGAATGGAAAAAGAAAGACAGACAAAAAGGAAAAAAGTAAACAAAATAAAAAAGAAAGAATCAGAAAATAACTGAATAAATTAGATTGAAAAAAGAAAAAATTACAAGAAAAAAAGAAAAAATATAATGAAATAAAAGACAAAAACAGACAAACGATCAAAAGAACGAAATCAGAAAAAAAGATATTAAGGCAAATTACAGAATTATTGAATGAAAACAGAAAGGCAGAAAGAAAAAAGAACTAAGAAAAAAATTAAGAAAGTAAAAAAAGGAATGAAAGAATAAAAGAAAGTGAACCAGGAATAAATAAATAAAAATAGAAAGAATGAATGAATGAACGCATAGGAAAAAACAAAAAATGTACAACCAGAAAATAAATTAAAAAGAAGGAAAAAACTGAAAAACATTAATGAAATAATAAATAAAAAAAGAATATAATAAAGACCGAAAAAAAAGAAAATCAGAAAAAAGAATTAATGAGTGAATGTTGTTATAGTTTTGCCTTTACCAGCTCTCTGTGTGTGTAAGTGTACATGTACGTGTTTGCATGTGTGTGTGCGTGTGTCTATGGTAGTCGAAGTATTAATAAAGTGTAATTGCGTCTTTCTGTGTCTGTGCCACACATGACTTCCACATCACAACATCAGATTGGCATTGAATATCACAAAGGAAGTTCATAAACAGTTTAACATCGCAGTTTCGCAAAAAGTGGGTTCTTGTGAAAGCTGAGTCTCCGGGAGGCCAAATTTTTTTTTTTTGCCTCCCTGAATTTCTGCACAGATGACAGGAGGACAAATTAAACCCAGAATTGGGCTCAAACAGCACCGGGTCGCCGCCGCGAGGTCCTGCCGTTCTGTGGTCTGTTTGAGTTTGCTCATTTGTGGCCACTCTCGCCTGTTTGTTTTCTGTTCCGTCTGCGTTTACGTACGAGATCGAGCGATGACGACGGACTTGTTAGATACGTCTGTGAAGCCTGGCTTTGATGTGGGTTCGCACCAGAAACGAGGGGAGGAGTGATGGTCGCGTTCCTGCAGAGCTCAGTGTGTGCTGACGTTCTGCATCGTGTCCTGAGGGCTTTGCTTGTGTTATGGTGGAGGTAGCCATCAAGATCAGGGCCAGCTGAAGGGAATTTATGAATGGCTTGTGTTCATGAGTGCTAATGACCTGCTTCAGAGAACTGATTTTTCTTTTTCTTCCTAGCTAGAACATCTAGAAGTTTTAAAGCAGCAAAACCTGAAAAAGTCACATAACAGTAAGATGCTACTTTAGATAGTAACTACTTATAGTAATGGATTACTGTTATAGAAAAGTTATAAATAATAGTAATGTATTATTTTCACTAAGAAAATACAACGCGGAAAAACGTACAAGTGGCCAAAATACACAAAACCTGCACTTAAATAGAAGTAGAGATAAACTAGGTGAAATATCACTGAAGTAAAAGTAGAAGTCCACCATTTAAATGTGTACCGGAGTTAAAGTACAAAAGGACCCATCTTCAAATTTACTATATAACATATCAAATGTACTGAGTGTATGTTAACTTACTGTAGCCTTTATAGTCATATTCTCTCTCTCTCTCTCTCTCTCTCTCTCTCTCTTCTCCTTCCCATGATCAGGACCAGCTGAAGGGAATTTGTGAATGCTTGTATTTATAAGCGCTAATGGCCTGCTTGAACAAACTGTGTATATTTCCCCTCCAGCTAGCACAGTTTAAAGCTTCAAAGCAATAAAAGAGATACTTTTTTTTGTAAAAACAATGCTTTTTTTTTTTTTTACTTAAAACTAGTGTTCTTTTTCCTTAATCATATGTTGCATAAACATGAAGACTAATTTGTATCACACAACTGGAATAATTCCAATAATAGCCGCATTGAACTCAATGTACAGTTTACCAATATACAGTGATATACCTTGAACATTGCATTACTTCAGCTCATATTATTGATTTAAGTTGTTACTGTTGGCCAGTTAGGTAACTTGAATATTATGGCACTGGTAATTATCTGATATTAGAGCCCTGTGTTAAAATTTGCAATGCTATAATAGAAATAAACATGTTCACAGCTGGTTACAAAAACAAACAAACAGTTTTTGTCTCTATAGACAAGAGCTTCTATTCACCACAACTGTACGTTTTAATGTAAATAATCAGGTAAAATTACCTTAAGCCATAAAGTTATAAATAATTGAGGTGCATTGGGGCATCTAGCTGTGTGCTATGCATCACTTTAGCTAACCAGCTAAATGCAATCATTGTAGGTTGGCTTACCACAAGAAATGTAGGAGATGATAGTTTAGGGACGAGGTTTAGGGTATGAATGATGAAGTTCAATCAAATGCAAAGCAGTATTAAAATATAACTTAATGTTAAACCTTAACATTTTAACTAAGCTAAAGCTAAGCTAGGTAGCTTGTGGTAAATGAGGTAAGTAGGCATGTCCCAACCAACAGACAGACTCCGTTCATTCCCACCCATTTAGCATTTATGGATTACTTGAGATTTTGTTGGAGTCAGCTCCTGCCAAGATGGTAACAGTCGGAGCTCCCACAGCTGAGCTTCATCAGAAAACCCTTCGGTGATGTCACAAAGGCTTTGTACAGTCAGAGTGGATCCAAAGTGTCTCCCAGGAACATTGAGTTTAAGGGATCACCAGTTCCCCTAATGTAGTGTTTCTGGAAAGTGCAAAGAAACCCGAAAGAATAGCAAGCAGCCAGGAACCTGAGCTTATGATGGAACTGGAGTCCCTGGAGCTGTTAGATGTGGTGCCACCGAGAGGGACAAACAAAAACCCTGAGGACAGAACTGGCTTCTGAGAAAAGGAGAACTATCAATTAGCATGCTAATTAAAGTCATGTTCAGTACAGACTGAACAGATTGAAGAGGAGCCGTAGGATTTACAGCATTCAGTTCACTTTGTGTTGATCAATTTTAATTACATACATCGTCACAAAGCAACATTAACGAATCCAGATGTAGATGTAGATAATTAATGAACCAGCCAGAGGCAACAGTGGCAGGAAAAACTCCCTGAGATGTCATGAAAGAATCCAGGAGAGGAACCAGAGTTAGAAGGAATGGCATTTGTCATTAATAAACCAGAATCGTGTGTGCTTAATCTCAAACATACCGCTCACGGCCAGGAAATGACCCGAGTGTGTTCTCATCATGTCTTAGTTAGAGCTTTGTCTCCATAACATGGAACTGTTCTACAGTATAAAGGTTGTTTAAGGCAAACCGCGACTTCTGATTAAACGTTTTGATGAATGAAGGCATGAAAGGAGACAGTACGGTGATGAAACTCTCAGCCGCAGTAAAACATTTGAACCGTGTAAACATTTTGAACATTTTAAAGAAGAGCGCATGTCCGTGAATGACGATCCCGGCCGAGGTGGCTCAGTGCTCGCGGCAGTCATTCCTGTGAACATTCAGCACGTGGATCACTGAAAATCAACAAATAACCAAGAGACGCCTGTGACTGTGTGAACTGTACACACATTCATTCACCAACACCACTTTCACATTACAGGAACTCGACTGGGAGTCACCACGTTCCCCGTACAGTCCTGACCTCACTCCAAGCCATTTACACATGTTTGGGCCGGTAAAGGAGTTCCTGGGAGGCCAGTGTTTTAGACGTGAAGTAGGCAGTCTGATCATGGCTCTGGTGTACTGAGAAAACTTTCTACCTTGATGGTGTCCAAGCTCCAGTGAAACACTGGGATAAGTGTATTAGTGTAACAGGAGATTATATAGAGGAGTAAAGAGTTTTTACTTCTTATAACTGTGTTAAATAGCATAAAGTAAATGTACCTTTTATGGTATTTATGTTAATATAAAATATATTCTATTTGTTATACTCATTATTTTTATGTGATATGCTGTGCATATGATACTCATCCTATCTTACTAAAATAAGACTAAACGCTTTTGTTAAATGTTTTTTATCCAAACGCTTTTACCCCCCCCCCCCCCATTTACATTTACACTGTAAGTATAATAATATATAGCAAAGTATAAGGATAGATATGAAGAAAATATTGTCTCTGAATATTAAGAGACATTCAATCATTATATTTATAACATTTCCATTTCTAAAGACCTAAAGTCCAATTATAAATCCAATCTAAGTTCCTCTCTCTGGACCTGCTGTCTGATGTGCTGTTGTTTGATTTTGGCCCAATGTTTAGAAATCCCAGTATTTCATGTTAAAATTTCAGAGAGAGCGAGAGAGAGAGAGAGAGAGAGAGAGAGAGAGAGACCCAGCAGTCTGTAAAGCTGAATGCTCTTACTTTTCCTCTCAGCATGGAGAGATCCTCTGGGCCAATGATGTGCAGATCCTCAGTTGAGCGGTCGTTCTAACACACACACACACACACACACACACACACACACACACACACACACACACACACACACACACAGTGTTCATAACACTCTGTTGTTATGTTCAGTTTCTCTCTGAACATAAAGAACAGAGGAGACATGAGAGAGTCATGCTCATGAGATATGGCTCATAGGTGTAAACTCATCTGAGCTGAATATGGAATACTTACTGCTTCACCTCCAGATGTTCTTTGGATCATTGCTGGTTCTTTGCTTCCGACAATGTTTTAATTCAAACACAACAGAAGCAAAAACTCTATTACTCTATAACAAATACAAATACTCTCTCTCTCTCTCTGTGTGTGTGTGTGTGTGTGTGTGTGTTAAAGTCAATTATTTTAAGGTTGTTAAAATGTGTTCTTGAATCCCAGGTAAAAAATATAACAACGGTGTCATCTAGTGGAAAAATTTTAAAATGACGGCTATAAAACGGTAAGGGAAACCCAGATATACATAAAGAATAAATAAATAAATAAAAAAGAGCACTGCAATTTACTCCAGAAAACATCTGGAATGTCAACAAGAGGAAGACGGAGGGTCACAAACTATGAAAGCTTAGCTGTTTGCTTTTTTGATAAAAGCATGGTATAAAGTTATTTAATTACCCAACAGCAATGTGAAAAACTGGCGCAGAGCCAAAACACATGAAAAAAAGCATTAACACAATTTGTTTACAGATTATTTGCTTTTTGGTTTATTTAAGGTTATTAAAGCTAAACTGCTGTTTAGGTGCTATTAAATTAATTGCATTAAAGAGTACAATTAAAATTAAATTACAAAGTTTCCAATAAAAGTGATAAAACATGCTATAAATAAAACAAAACAAAAAGTTGTATGTGTATATAAATAAAAACATTATTAAAAATAACATTATGTTTTCCAAAGTAAATTGTATTAATTCAAAACGAATAAAATGAATTTAAAAAAAATTTACTTTGCAAAATGCCGGTTTATAGACTGACTAAACAAATAAATAAGCAAAACAACCACAATGAAGCAAATTAATTTACTTAAATTTTTTTAAATTTAATCTATATATTATGCTAAACTTGCTTAATCTGTAGATATTATTAAAACATGCCTAATTATTAATCTCCACATACTGTAAGATCAGGGCCCGGTTTCTCGAAAGCTTCTTATCAAGTAGTTCTTAAGTTGTACCTTAACCTCTCTCTTAACTTTATGGCACATTTCCCGAAAAGCTCGTACGCTAAGTATCTCTTAGGTAACTCACACGTTCATAAGGTTGGTCTGGACCAACCTTAACTCACTCTTAGCGTAGTTTCAGCTCAAGACGCCTATCGCCGCCACTGAGCAGCAGTCTTTATAAATCAGCGTGTATGCAAGCACATTATGGCACATTATCAAAGTCGTATTAATGATGGAATATACGTTAGACCTGTTTATGAATTTTATTTTATATCAGAACTAATAGAGTGACTTTTAATTAGCCTATTTCATAATGTGACTAATGCATTAAAATTGGCGATCACTTTTAATATCGAACAGGTGGCAAACAATTTGGCAGCGATACAGCGTGTTGTTGTGCTAAACTGAAGACGGCGCCGTCCGCGGAGCCACGTGGTTCATGTACATTTTGCCTTTAGACAAAACTTCAGCCCTTTTCATATTTTGCCTGAGGTCGCTATTTAAAACAAAAAAAGGTTTCGCCTTCCAAGGCAACAGATGATGGAGCTTCTTGACCTGCTCAGACCTGCACTTGCCAGACTAACGCGTCGTACTTACACTCTACGTCCCGATGTCCAGCTGCTCGCTGCTTTTTGTTTAAAATATGTTTTATTGATCATTAGCCATTATCCATAACTGGATGGACTTTTCTTTTGACACGTTTTATTTTATGGTGAAATTTGATTTAGTTAAATGAGAAAATAAACATGGGAGTTTCAAACCCAGCATCCTTTCATTTTTCTGAGTGATTATAATGCTTTATACCACTATATCACCTATGCGGTTTTACTCGCTGTGAGATGCGGTGTTATACCCCTATCTCACCTGCGCGGTCTCGCGTGGTGGCCTTAAGTAGAGTTCATCATGATTCACCGCGGGTTTTTGCACTGTGATTACGTTTCCATCTTTCCGTGTGAAAAATTAAACATGTTTAATTTTTTGGTGGTCCTCGCGGAAGCTTCCGGACCTTGCAGATTTACATTTACATTTAAGCATTTGGCAGACGCTCTTATCCAGACTTACATTTTTATCTCATTACACATCTGAGCAGTTAAGGGTTAAGGGCCACGCTCAAGGGCCCAACAGTGGCAACTTAGTGGTTGTGGGGTTTGAACCTGGGATTTTCAGAACCGTAGTCCAATGCCTTAACCACTGAGCTACCCCTGTAGAACTTCGTGGAACGTTAAAGGAACGTCACGGGTAATCGCGGCAGCTCACGGGGCCTAACATCACATCTCACCGTGAGTCAAAGCGCATACCGTAGGTGAGATAGGGGTATTACAGTAGCCACCGTGAGCCGCCTCGAGTGCCCGCCCGATGTTCTGCGAAGATCTGCAAGGTCCACGAGCTTTCGCATGTTAAACATGTTTATTTATATATTTGTCTATTATCGCATGCTATTGATAAGTTAACCCGTGTCGAAATAAACGCTATTAAAAGAATTCAGTGCATGTTTAATTTGCATAGAAAGTGCCGTCTTCCTTAACGCTGTCATGCAAAAGGAGTCAAAAATCGATTCCTGAGCAACCGATGTCAGCTAATTCAGGACGTTTACTGTAGACAGACCTTGTAACGTCGGACGTAAGAGGCAGCGACTTAAGAAGACTCCTAAGGGACAGTTCGAGAAATACACTTAGAAAAGTTATCACTTTACGTAAGATATATCTTAAGAGTCTTCT
This sequence comes from Clarias gariepinus, assembly GCF_024256425.1. NCBI lineage: Eukaryota > Metazoa > Chordata > Actinopteri > Siluriformes > Clariidae > Clarias > Clarias gariepinus. The sequence goes on from NC_071103.1 coordinate 39,630,003, forward strand.
TAGCGCGCGAATAGTGTGCGTTATCGAGAAACTGGGCCCTGGTCATTCTGTTATCACAGACTAGTGATGCTGGTGGATCACATGACCCCAGTCCCAGCTTTTTTAAAATTTTATTCTCGTCCTACCAGGTAACTCTTGAGGCGGATGAACTCCACGCGGGTGGTGAGGGGTCGATCGGAGCTCCGGCTCTGTGCTTTAACGGACTCCACCAGGTCAGCGCAGAACTTATAGCCTCCTTTCAGAACACAAAGAACCATCAGGTTCTCATGACCCACGTCCTCCAGGATGTCTCTGGCTAAACACTCGATCCTGAAGCGTATAAATGTGAACAGAAAGTGGTTTTGTTCATTGGATCCTGATCTATGTGCACCAGCAAGAGCATTTTGGCACATTTTTGACCAATCAGAGAGCAGAGCTCAGCAGTGCTGGGGGTGTGTAAAGGTATTCGTACTATAATATATTGAAGAGGGTCAGAGTAATGAGGGCAGAAGTTCAAGAAGTAAGATCAGAATAAACAACTTAAGTACATAACAAGCACAGTGTATAAAGTCTACCTTTATTCTGCTAATTAGATTCTAAAGTGAATTAATTTTACTCTTTTATTGATAGGAAGAGCAATCAGGATTAAGAACTTTGTATATCTTTTTGTGACTCTTGTTTACCTGTTCATGATGACGCCGTGTGGGATGTACACACACTCCACATCCCCGCAATAATGCTCCGGATACGTGAACAACTCTAACTCATAACCCGGCCAATCATCTGCTATCTGCCGAATAAACAGTTAAAAAAATACATCTGAAACATGTTGGAAGTGCCATCAAAGTGTCTTAAACTCTAAACAATAATAATAAAAATAATAATAATTTTCGAAATTCAGACATTTTCAAAATATATGTACCAATAAAAAATTGTATACACCTGTCATTATCTATTCTTTCTGCTTCTCCTCTCCTGTGCATGGGGCAGCGTGATCCCTGGCCCAGTGGACATCTATTGCTTAGCACTGGTTGCAGTACCCATTTATAACCAATAGGGGGCGATGGGACTAAGTGAGACAGCGAGGTCACTTAAAAACAACGGATCACCTTCCAGTTTAGGAAAATTAAATCCGCCCAGTGTTCCATTATTTGTTCTTTTAATTTTAACACAGATCTTTATTTCCTCGTGTACAGCATCTCCAGCGACCCAATAAGATTTTCCGGAACAAATTAGGTTACACTGATTATAATTAACCACTTTTCAGTTTAGCACCCCAAGTGGAGGTTAGGAGAACATACACTGCAAAAAATTTAAATCTTATTAAGAGAAACACTCCTCAATCTAGTGACATTTGCTTAAAATTTCTTAATTTAAAATTACAAAAAAAGATTTTAGCTGATATGTAAAAAATTACCTTAGTTATATTTACCTAGTAAATTTTTAAGCATAAATTTCTTGTTCTGTTGGCACATAATAATAATAATAATAATAATAATAATAATAATAATAATGCATTTTATTTAAATAGGCACCTTTGTGGTCACCAAAGGTCACCTTTCAGATCAAACCAAGGATAAAATAAACAATTAAATGAGATAACATTGATAACAAAAATAACGTTTAGTTGTAAGTGATTAAAACAAAATTAAATAAAAAGAGTCAGTGTCATAATTTAAAACAATTAAAAACAAATGACGATTTATAAGGTTTAAATGGAGATTTGAGTGGAGATTCGAGTGCAGCCTTACATCATGTAAAATAAGTGTTTCTGAATAAATGGGTCTTAAGTTGAGATTTGAATTCGGTTGAAGAATCTATTTTATGGATGTTTTTGGGGAGGGAATTCCAGATACTGAGGAGCAGTAGGGCTAAAGGCTCTAGAGCTCATGGTGGTCAGACGGACAGCGGGTGTAACAAGCACCCCTGGGTGATAAAGAAATGGCTCATTTAAGCATTATTTTTTTAGAAGGAAAAATAAACAAATTTGAGTAATTCTATGGTATGAAATAAGAAATAAAAGATAAATTTGACTAAGTTTAATATATTTTAATTTGTGTGACTTTTTGCATTTTGTTTTATAAAATCTTGCATAATAGTTATGAATGTGTAATAAAGCTCATACTGCCTTCACATAAAGTCAACCAGAAGCAATTTAGAAATTTTGATTTGCATATCTTATTTGAGTGCTGACCACTGTTACAGAGCCCTGACACTGGGAACTCCTTTCTTCTGATAAATAAAACAGCAAAAACATGTCTCAAAATTTATATCAGTTATGAATCAGAAGTTCTTTATTTACCACAACAGCCTGGTCCTTCTGCGTGTCCTCCATCTCTTGTCTGTTTAAAGAAAGATTCCAGTTGAGGAGGAGAAAGTAAACAGACAGAGTGGATGAAGCAGAGGACAGGGAAATGTCTTGCATGAGGAGAAATGTTCATCACTCAGTCCATTCTGCAGTAATGAAATGATTAGTGGTGCATGACAGGGCAGGAACACATTAATGTGTGTGTGTGTGAGTCTTTGAGTGGATTAGTCATCGTCATGCACAAGTTATTACTCTATGTACAATAGACAATCCTTGAAACACTCCTTCATTTGTCACAGTCGCTTCACAGTGAAAAGCAAAATGTGTAATAATGTGTAAAAGACAACGATACACAGGAATAACGAAAAAACAGTCCTCTTGTTCAGAAACGAAACAAAACATGAAGTTGAAGCCTAACATGTTTATTTCGATTTTAGAAATACAGGATTTGACATTTTCAGTAGCGACCCACCCGCTATGCCCTGATGTGGGTCGTGACTTCTGTCATTGTTATTTAGAATGTGAGACCCATATCAGGCCACAGCAGCTGGGGCGCCCGTGAAAATTAGTTTGGGGCTATGACAACCCTAGCGGGGCTACTTTGTGGGCAGAAACCTCACCATCCGACGTCAAGCATCAAGAGGAACACAATATCCATGAGACGGAGAACTGGGAAAGGTGAGCTAGAAGTGTCTCAATAAGACGTGTGTCCTTCATCATGCAGCACAAAAACAAAGCTCTGGGTAACAAGGTTCCCCGTTATGATTGTGAGGAAGGGACCAAGGTGTCTGGGCACGGCAGTGTCCAGGGTGAGGACAACCCTTATACAGAATGGCGACAGAAGGCAGATGGTGAAGACCATCGATGGTGGCTGTGTACCATCCAGCAGCGAGCAAAGGAGCTTGTGATACAAATGTACTGTACATATGCCGCGCTGTGATCCCAGCACAGCGTGTGTGTGAGTTTCCTTCACACACTTCCTTTTCCTTCAGGCAAACCTCCAGCAAACCTCCAGCACCAACTCGCAACCGAAGTACCACCAAAGTGGTAGCTCTGATAGACCTGTCTCGTGTTCTGATAGATCTAATATGAGCCACGCCTTGCGCAACCCGAGCCATGCCCTGCACCTCCACCTCCACCTGATATACACCTGGAGCCACATGCAGCCCTGTCCCAACAACGACGGTTGTTGCAACGGTCTCTGGAGCCGAGGATATGCTGGTGCTTCCTCTGGATGCAGTACCTGCGTCCACCATTAAGCTGAGGAGACATTATGCTCACTCAACTGAGGATCAATGACTTTGCTGTTGCTACGCTTTCCTTGTCCAAGGACTTTGTGCTAGTGCCACTGCCCAGGAGTAGCACCCTTTGGGTAGAGAGGGGTAGGTCAGGGATAATTCCTTGAGGGCACCTTGCGCCCACTGACTCTTTCTTTCATGTGCTTGGACTTAATTTCCCAGGTTGCACTACAACAGAGTCACAGCAATTGTTTTCAACTGCACCTCTTGGATTTCCTTGATTAGCGTCACTATTTAACCTTTCATATTTACTTAAGCTGCATCTTACATTCTGTCATTGTTCTCCAGTTTTCTTGCTGTTTGAATTTGCTGTTTTGCTTGTGTTTGTTTAGATTTTAATAAACGTCTTTACGTCAGCAGTTCCTGTGTACCGTGCCTGCAGTTCCCGTCTCTGACATTCCTGTAGTGGGTGTGTGTGATTTAATCTGTGATGTCATGCATGTTGTGATCAGCTCTTAGCAATGTAGATGATTTTATGTCTCTCCATTAGCTCGATGTCTTTCTCCAGCTGCTTCATTTCTGCCTCTAGTTGCAATTTCCTGTGTTTCTTAGGCAGCGTATCTATGACCAGGGACAGGCCTTGGTACTGGTGCTGGAGCTCATCCCAGTTCTTCTTCAGACCCTGACACACACACACAAACACATACACACCTTTAGTATCTTTTAAGTTCATTGTGTTCTGTACATGAGTACACCAGATATCCTGGATCACGTTTTGTTCTATAATCTGTTGAATGATCCCTGTGTTGCAAATGGTTTAAGGAAAAACATTCAATATGCAATTCTCTCTCTCTCTCTCTCTCTCTCTCTCTCTCCCTCTGTCTCTCACATGCAGTATTTCCTGGCGCTCCTCCTCAGAGAGCTGCTTCATGGCCTCCTCCTTCATCCTCTCCTGCACATACTGTTCGTACTCCTCCTGCTCTCTCCTCACCTCCTCCTGCCTCTGGCTCAGATACTGCGGGGTCTGACCATAATCCTGGAACACACAAACACCAACACACAAGCACACACACACTTTTATTTTTCCGATCCCTTGGTCCATCACTCCACCTTCCTCCACAGCTTCCTCTCACTCACCTTTTTCTTGATGAACTGTGGGACGAGGCCTGAGTTTTGAAGCACCTGCTTGTCTCCATGTCTGGTGTGTGCGCATGCAGGCTGGGGTTTGCGTGGAACGGCCATTTTGTTCTTTATCACGTTACTCTTTACAAAGTCCATTTTGCTGCAGATGCCCATGAGTGGCTTCTCCGTCCTAGCAGGTACAGGTGGCTTCCTGGGCTGGAAGTCCTCATGATATAAGAAAGGCTTCCCTGAGGAGAAAATCACAACAATGTACTGCACACACTTCACGTCACGCTGCTTATAAACCCCAGAGTCAGCACTACAGCTGCTTATTTATTAAATTGATTAATTTTATTATATCCTCAGTATGGTTCAGTATCAGCGTCTTTACAACGTCAATAAGTTAAAAAGACAAGTAAAGCCTTATAAAATTATATTTCACATTTATTAAATATGTTTTTAAGTGCTGTAACATGATATTTTCGACATTTTCCTTTATTTTTATTTTTCATTTATCCTTTTTGTAGGCCCATGATTGGGCAAAAGCTTCTCATTGGCCTGTGGGCAAAAGCCTATGTTTTGATACGGGTTTCTGATTGGGCAAAAGCCCCCGTTTGGGCAAAATCTTTGGGCAAAAGACCCAGGTTGGGCAAAAGCCTGTAATTGAGCAAAAGCCTCTGGTTGAGCAAAAGCCCTCTTTTGGGCACAGGATTTAGGTTGGGTAAAAGTCTCTGTTTGGGCAAAATCATCTGGTTGGGTATAAACACACTTTAGTTGAGCCAGTACTAGGAAAAGCCTATGTTTTCCTTATTTCCTTATTTAATAATTGATTCTTATTTTATTTTCTCTCTTTGGTGACACTTTAATTAATTTGAATACTGGACAGAGTCTCTCCTGCTCTCGTCCCCTTATTAGTGTTAGCGAATAAGAGTTTAATAACATAATATGATTTTTATGACATTAGTTAGTAATCAGAGTCGACTCTTACTCTCAGGCAGCTGGGGCTCTTTTGAGTGTTTCAGCAGGTATTTATCTGGAGGAGGTACGTCCACTTTAGATGGACCCATGGTCTTGTTGAACGCTTTGTTCTGCTGCTTCTCCTGCTTTACCTGATGTCTGAACTTTGATGTGTACCTGTAAATAAGCATGACATCATCACATCACACAACGCCTCGCCCCCTGACCACGCTAGACATGACTCTTATTTTACTCTTACTGCAATCTATTAGGGCTGCAACAACGAATAGATTTAATCGATAAAAATTGATTACTAAAAGAGTTGGCAAAGAATTTCATAATCGATTTGTTGTGTCATGCGATGCAGGGACATTTGATTGATTAAAAAAAACATTAGTTGAGCGCGGAGCAGAGTGAACACAAAAATATTTTTTTGTATAAAAAAATATAATAATAATAATAATAATAATATAATACTATTTTTCTCAAAGGTAAAGTGCAGGTTAATTTGTTTTATTTTTACTTCACAGCAGTGATTCCGTTAGTGTTTTTTTTTTTTTTTTAATATTTGGTTTACGAGTGTTTTGGAATACAAGCCGCTTCCGGAACGGATTATGCTCGTCATCCAAGGTTCCATTGTATATATTTGGCAGATGTAAAGCATACATGTTTATGTTTTTTGTGTTAGTCCATTTTTATTTTATTTTATTATTATTATAACAGCTCAAGGAGCAACATGTTTATGCACTTTCTAAAGATTTTAGTTCTGTTTTTGAATTAAGGCTTGGGAATGAATGCTTTTCTTGTGTTTTTTAAAATATCTGATTTATCGATTAATCGGGAAAAATAATCGACAGATTAATCGATTATTAAAACAATCGTTAGTTGCAGCCCTACAATCTATAAACAGTAACATCGAACAGGATCGTAAATGATTAACACATATGGCATGTGACCTTTAATTATTTTTTAACAGTGAAATAAATAAAAAAAGCATTATTTTAAGACTTTTCTTACAGCATAGAGCATACATTATTATAAATACATTATTAAAACATTGCCTTAATATACATAGTATAATGGGAATTTAGTATGTCTTGTTACATATTGTAGGGATGTGGATTAATTCTCCCACTGGTCAATGATGCTAAGTAAGTTAAAATAAATATAAATAAATAAATAAATAATTAAATAAATGTTTTAAAAAGTGGCATTTTACGTATTTTTATATTTTCTTACACACGTGAATGTGACATTAAGCTTAGTGACATTATCATGCATATTCAGCATACAACATGAATAAAATGTCATTCCTCTTCATTATAATTAGCTCATATCAATGATGAATCAAAAAATAATGCCTTAATATATTAGAGAAGTCTAATAGATTTGACTTTTTAAATTTGCACAAGAAGTAAGATAGCTATGTGGCTTTAAATGGGACACGTTTTTGTTTTAGGTCCAAAAATTTCAACTTTTTTCTTATGGTTAATGACTAAAAAAAGCCTGTAATTTCACCTTCGTTAAATCTACAACGAGGGCCAAAAGTATTAGGAAAGATGAAGTCATTGAGAAGTGCATAGACATAAAGAGCTGCACCCCAACCTTCAGGGAAGGAAACGCTGAGCAGTCTGAGAAAAGTATTTAAAAAATATACATGTTGTATATGAAAATTATTAAATGTGTGCACGAACACATACTGATTTAACAAAAGAACACATGGTACAGATTGAGACACTATTTTAGTTAAAAAAGATCAAATGAAAATAAATGCGTTTGATAATAACACTTTTACATTGGAGCAGTGTGAGGAAGTGAGAATTAGACACAGCGACCTTTATAACACTGTGTGAGGAAGAAGAACAAGAACAAGAACAAGTTTAAAGGAAGGCTGGTCTGGAAAATCAGTTTCAAGAGGTGGGAAGATGAGAGAGAAAAAGACAATGGTAACGTAACCTGATAGATTTCAACCCCTGGTAAACAATATAATGAAATATATGAAATATAATTTTGATAGCGATTCAGGTGGGAAACCCATGGTGGGGAGGTGGGTGGTGGTGGGTGAGCATTTTAGCGTATAACACCAGATCCAGCAGAATAAAGGACTCTTCATACTAAATACTGACTGATGAAGAGCAATTTCATTCCGGAAAATAACAAAATAATTCTTCTTATAATAATAATCAAGAGAGTCAAGAGGCTTTATTTGCCATTTATACACATACAGACAGTATGAGCACATGGGAAATTGTTTGTGCAGAAAGTCTCTGAGTCAGTGATAAGAAAAGATAGATAAAGCACCAGAATATAACTGTATGACAATTAAATTTCAATTTCAATTTCAAAATGCTGTACATTTTTATATTGCAATTTGCTGTTGATAATATTGATTTATTATTTAATTAATCCAACAATTCCATTAAAACACTAAATTACATTTTTTCTCAATAACATTTTTCTCAGTGGAAAGCCAAGTGAAGCAAGTTTACAAATCTTTTTGTTTAGTTTTTTCGCAATTTGTGTAAGACTTTACACAATTTGTGCAAGGATCTCAAGAATGTTAGTTAGCAAGAAGAAAAGGGAGCCGCTTTCAGTCAGATTTACTCATTCAGCCGGTGCCAAGAGGAATCATAAATTAGGGTTAAACTTCATTTACATGTCCTTTCTAAATGTTTTGATCATTTTTAAATGCAAAAATATGATTATTGCGTTGGAAATTGGTAATATTGTTAATAGTTTTGGTGGCTAAAACAGAATATCTGCATTTACATTATTTCCTGTGGGACAATGTGTTTCACAATACGAAATTCACCTTAAGAATTTGCCTCTGGAACGGATTAAATTAGCATGTTGAGGTACCGCTGTAAATATTTTTTAAAAATTTCTTCCTGGTTGTTTAAAGTTATAGTTAGTAGCTATAAATATAGAGAATCTGTCAGTAGAAATTATAATTTACACAATAGTAGGGTTGCAGGATTATACACTTTTTTAGGTCACCTGCCTAAATAATAATAATAATATCAATAATAATATCAATAATATCAATAATAATAATAATAATAATAATAATAATAATAATAATAATAATTTTACCTGGGAGGTTTTTCAGACTTCACCTCCTCTTTGGGAATCAGGTTATAAATGCTCTCAGGAGGATTCATTACACCCGACATGATGTCCTTTACAGAGAAATACAATAGAAATACTTGGCTTTAAAAAAAAATGGCTCAGTTCCAAATTTCTCTCCTGACGCTTTTATACGCACGGGTCACTTTGTTTATTGTTGCCATGAGAACTGTTGCTTAGCAACAGCGCCACCTACTGCCGGTTTGTTACGCTTATGCATTTAAAAAAAATCAAACATATATATTTTTAGTCTAACATAAAACGTTTTTAATATTTAAAACTGAACAGCTGGTCCTTACAAAAACGATTATTATTATTATTATTATTATGAAAAATATATATTTTTGCGTCACCTATATGTATCACGTGACCACTTCCGGAACGTAACACGTGCGCGCGGGTTTACAGAACACGCACGGAGGCGGTGCGCGTGCCAGCGCCGTAAGTCACAAAGGTGGGAATAAAATAAGATTTTTTTTTTCACTATTTATATTATAGTTTATATGCTATTGTTGTTATTTGATGTAGATGTATTACTGATATACATATTAATATTAAATGCACCGACTACATTTATTTACTGACTTAAAGTATTGGCACCCTTGCTGAAGATTACATAAAGGCCTATTTCCATATATTTAATTGCTTATATTTATTACTGTGAAGCAAAAAAGACAGCTTCATCATCATCATCATCATCATTATTATTATTATTATTATTATTTTATATTTAAATACGAAATCATCAGATTTTGTCACACTTTACATACAATTCATTAATCTTGGCCAGTGGGTCTGGTTTTGTGCAGTGCTGAGAGCCACACACACACACACACATTACAAGACAGCCATGTTATGATGTTTCCATAATGGTAATTGTGATCACGGTTCTCATTTTTTTAACGAAAATCTTTTATTGCACTTAAGTTTAAAAGCAAACAAACAAGCAAACAAAAATATGCTACACAGGACTTTTACCTATAATAAAGTTCTGGACCGAAAAGTCTCTTTTAGCAAAACTGTCACTATGAATAAAAATTACCAATTAACAGCGCCTCACTTTGTTAAGTGCATCATCACATGCATTACTACTTCTTCTTCCCTGGTGTTTAACGGTGGTTGGAGTCCAGTAGGTTACATGACCACCAGTGGTAGGTTCTACTCTCCCTCATCTCTTAGCCTTTATTAAAACATCTAACGCTTCTGTCCTGATCTTGTCTTATTCTAGGTCTTAAACTCTTCATCTGCTTTTATCCGGCACTTTTAGCCACCTACTCCACCTCCTCTACATGCGTCTTGGTTTGGAGTTTAAAGATTTCTTTCTCCATCATCTTCACACTACTTTATAGCCAACCTTTAGGTCATTTGAAATTAACTACATAGTTCTCTATCTATTCAGCTACGTATCACATTCCTTTTGTGTGGTGATTCATTTTTCTCCACACTGACTCCATAAATGCCTTTTTAAAATTTACTTGGAATTTATAAATGTTTACATTCGAGGGGGTGGAATCTCACAGCTCCTCTATAATCCTACAGATGAACAATGTGACCGTTATGCAGGGAAATACATGCAAGTGAGTTTCTGTCAGTCAGTAATGAGATTGTGTGTATGTATGTAATCATGATTTTTTAAAATTGATTGTGTAGCCCTATTGTTTCCTTGATTTTGTAGCTTTACAATACCAATTTTTTTTTTCTTATTTCAGCCATTCACAAAAACCTTATAAGAATAAATCTGTAACTGTAAAACGAGCAGTGGTCAGTCATTAGTGCCCCCTAGTGGCGGAGTAGTGGTAGTAGAGATGGCTTGGCTATTATTAAAAAAAATAAAATTAAATAAAAAAAATCTATTTTTATCCTGTAATGCTATCGCCTTATATCGTTGTTCCTTTTGTGACCAAACAATGACTGAAAGAGTTTCCTGTTTGTTATTAACAATTAGATTCACTGTTTTTTTTTTTTTTCCTGATCAGAACCACAAAAAGAACTTCTAAATCCTAGTGCTGCATACGAGGGCCAAAACACTCGACGATGTGAGTTTCATCCTTCACTAACAAAACCGACAGACAGAAATGTACCTACATACTGAACAGCAGTGTAGCTCAGCAGAGCATTTCTTAAAAACATGACATATGGGATAGTTTTTTGAATTAAAAAAATGTTTATTATTTAAACATTTCCCTTTTTTGTCCCTTGATTAAAATATTTTATTTTTACTTTTTAAAATCATTAAAAAAATGTAATGTAGCTTTTAATATATTACTTTTCTCTAAAAGCTATAAAACTTCCCTATGTCATCAATGTAAACACTGACGTTCCTCACGATGTTGTGTTTGAATGTATAACAGAAAGATTCAAATGAATTTACATGAAAACAAGCTTAAACAAGAAAGATAGAAAAATAAAAATGTAAAACCTTTCAGTAGTAGATTTTCCCCAGCAATTAATGGCGTCCATGTTAACCTGAAACTCACTAATTCTCCAACAGATGCCACTGTTTTAAAGCTATCATGTAGTGACACACTGTACATGCTTTCTATCTCTATTCAGTATATATTACTACCAATAAATCCAGGACTCTAATATTATACCTGATTTTACAGCAGGATTCAATTAAAAAAAAAAAAAAAAATTGTCGTTATAACGTGATTTAGTAGAGCAGAGATCAGAAGATCCTCATATGGGTTACTCATTAACACCAGTTTCATTCAGAAGGTACTTCCAGAACACGTCTCCTAGATGGCAGTGTTGCTCCGTGAACACCTCAACACTGAAACAGTATTTTATTGAACGGCTAAAAATCACCTGGCACATGGAGTTCATCATGCTTCAGACTTCCTAATTTGTATAGAACCGTCTATAGCATCAATATTTAATATCAATATTTAATGTTCAATATCAATGCAATTATCTAATCAACCAATCACATGGCAGTTGCTTCAATGCATTTAGGGGTGTGGTCCTGGTCAAGACAATCTCCTGAATTCCAAACTGAATGTCAGAATGGGAAAGAAAGGTGATTTAAGCAATTTTGAGCGTGGCATGGTTGTTGGTGCCAGGCGGGCCGGTCTGAGTATTTCACAATCTGCTCAGTTACTGGGATTTTTACGCACAACCATTTCTAGGGTTTACAAAGAATGGTGTGAAAAGGGAAAAACATCCAGTATGCGGCAGTCCTGTGGGTGAAAATGCCTTGTTGATGCTAGAGGTCAGAGGAGAATGGGCCGACTGATTCAAGCTGATAGAAGAGCAACTTTGACTAAAATAACTACTCGTTACAACCGAGGTATGCAGCAAAGCATTTGTGAAGCCACAACACGCACAACCTCACAACATCAATATTTAAGGCTGTTGATTTATTGTAATAAATCAATAAACACATTTTTGTTCCGAGACGAGGAGCTGCTGGGTGTTTAAACCACTGCCATAATAAAACCTCGATCTAAAGGATTCTCTCACAAACACTTTATTATACACACCTTATACATGCTTATTACTTTAGTTCACTTTTAGCCATGGGAAAGTGTCTGAGAAACTGACAGAGAAGCCTAAGATAAAGAGACGTATTATGTAATATAACGAACTCAGAGCTTGTTTGGTTTATTAATCAGTTTATTTTCCTTTTCTAAGATCTCACACAAGCCAGAGCATCTCAGTTTTTTTTTTTACATTACGTTATCTAGATTTAAACATGTCTTAATGTAAAAAGAGACTAAAGGGGAAAATGTTTCTTATAAAGAGTATATTACACACAGATATTCTAGCATTAACAATAACATGTGTACCTCTCTGATGTGTGATATTACTGAGCTCGGCTTAGTGTTGGTCTTTATCCGCTGTGGTGCATTAAAGCACGAGCTCCCTATTCAGCATTCTGTATAAATTGGTTGGGTAATTATTATGAATATTGAACAAAATGATGAAGATAATCATAATACTCGTTATCCCGAGCCCTGTGGATGTGTTTATCTGTCCTAATGCTTTATAATAAAGGCTGTTTAAGTAAACGGAATGATTTGAGTTATAATACTGCACAAATTCACACATGGTATCACTACATAAGTGATAAGGTGTATCCCTTAAGGCTCAGAGCATTTTAGCCATTATTTGATTAGCTGTATATATATATATATATATACTCACCTAAAGGATTATTAGGAACACCTGTTCAATATCAATGCAATTATCTAATCAACCAATCACATGGCAGTTGCTTCAATGCATTTAGGGATGTGGTCCTGGTCAAGACAATCTCCTGAATTCCAAACTGAATGTCAGAATGGGAAAGAAAGGTGATTTAAGCAATTTTGAGCGTGGCATGGTTGTTGGTGCCAGGCGGGCCGGTCTGAGTATTTCACAATCTGCTCAGTTACTGGGATTTTTACGCACAACCATTTCTAGGGTTTACAAAGAATGGTGTGAAAAGGGAAAAACATCCAGTATGCGGCAGTCCTGTGGGTGAAAATGCCTTGTTGATGCTAGAGGTCAGAGGAGAATGGGCCGACTGATTCAAGCTGATAGAAGAGCAACTTTGACTAAAATAACTACTCGTTACAACCGAGGTATGCAGCAAAGCATTTGTGAAGCCACAACACGCACAACCTTGAGGCGGATGGGCTACAACAGCAGAAGACCCCACCGGGTACCACTCATCTCCACTACAAATAGGAAAAAGAGGCTACAATTTGCATGAGCTCACCAAAATTGGACAGTTGAAGACTGGAAAAATGTTGCCTGGTCTGATGAGTCTCGATTTCTGTTGAGACGTTCAAATGGTAGAGTCAGAATTTGGCGTAAACAGAATCAGAACATGGATCCATCATGCCTTGTTACCACTGTGCAGGCTGGTGGTGGTGGTTTACATTTACATTAAGGCATTTGGCAGATGCTCTTATCCAGAGCGACTTACATTTTTATCTCATTATACATCTGAGCAGTTGAGGGTTAAGGGCCTTGCTCAAGGGCCCAACAGTGGCAACGTGGTGGTTGTGGGGTTTGAACCTGGGATCTTCCGAACCGTAGTCCAATGCCTTAACCACTGAGCTACCCCTGACCCCTGGCCTTTGCCATCAGAACGTGTGACTACCTGACAGAAAATGACGATGAATCCACATCTTTGCACAGATTTGGCCACATGTGGTCCTAAAATTTTGATCAGCTGTAAATTTTAAACAGCCTGTTTCAGTTTAATCGTTATTTTCAATTAATTGAATGCTCAAAATAATTTTTTTGTCTCACTCCCATTTTTACTTGCATGTTGAAGATCTACTTGGAACCTTGTTAAGATCCAACCATGCAAAATATACTGTAAATTTATTTATTTAAAGGGCTTTAAGGGATACACCTTATCACTTATGTAGCCATGTGTAAATAGCCTGTGATATATATATATATATATATATATATATATATATATAGGGGTAAGATTTATCTGTTATAAAAGTATAAGTTTTATTCTCCCTGACATATATGTCTGAAGACTCTCCGTTAACACACACTGGCATGACTTCCATACTGTATAAGCGGTTTTAAACGCTAGGAGTTTCCTTTAGGAGTAATATCTTCGACATGAGCTATGGCAGGTACATTACTGTAATATGAGATGCAGAAGAAACATGATTTTTTTCTGTATTATTAATCATGGATTATGGAATCCTGGTTTGTGGAATCATATTAATAATAAAACGATGTAAATAATATCAAAAGATCAAAAGTATTTCAAACTTGGCATAATGAATAAATGATTAAAAACTGGTGGGTGAGATATTGCTATAGCTACGTTCTGAAAAAGTGCCCAAAGAATCAGTTTTTAAATTATCTATGACAATATACAGAGTCTCAAACATTGTATAAGGATTCAGTTGAACAAACACTGCACTCGTCTACTTTAAGATGTCTTCATTTGTCTAAATTTGAGATCGGATGCCAAAATGTCTGGCGTTCTCCTGCTCCTTTCACTTTCATCATCATCACATACAGGGGCATACACACTGTACGGGCAACAAAGTTTTCACGTTTTATTTGTTTAAATAAAAACTCTTTAAAGGTCTGCACCCCTCACTTTTTAAAGACCGTTTGTCTTGTTTTTTTTAACCTTCCCAAGTTCTCCCACATCACCCAACTACTTTTGCTCTCTGAAATGGCTTTCTGGAGCTGCCTGCATCAAATTCAAAACCCTGATGTTTGCCTACAAAGCTGAAACCGGCCCAGCAGCCAAATACCTCTCAGCTCTAACCACACCACACACTGCACCACGTTCTCCCCGATTCTCCAGCACTGCTCGGCTCGTCCCACTATCTCTCAGAGACCGAGGAACTCAAACACCTAGACTCTTTTCTGTTCTGGCACCTCAACTGAGTCTCTGGCAATCTTTAAACAACAGTAATTGGGTTAATTCCCCCATCCCCCAGCGTTTGACTTATGGTATGGGGGGGCTGGTGGGGTGAAGCCTATCCCAGGAGACTTGGAGCACGAGGCGGGGTACACCCTGGATTGGGTGCCAAACCTTTGTGGTGTTTCAAACCAAATATGTGAACTAGATGGTCCTCCTTGAGCATCCATACGAACAGCACCATTCGTAACAACATGAAAAAAAACCTCATGTGGGTGACACCAGATCGTGCCATTTCTCTTTTACAACCCCAATTTAAAAAATGTTGGAACAGTATGGAAACCCCAAAAAGTTAGGACTTTATTCATCACATAGACATTACTGTACAGTAAAATTCTTTATTCTTCGCATACCCCAGCTTCTTGTTAGTAGACTAGGGTCAGAGCTCAGGGTCAGCCATTATACGACGCCCCTGGAGCAAACCGGGTTAAGGGACTTGCTTAAGGGTCCAACAGCGGCAACCTCTAATTTTCTCCCCAATATTAGTCGTAGCCAATTCCTCCCCGTCGCTAGGGGGCTCCCACATTAAGGCTACTACTACCACTCACTCGAGAGGGCGAAGACTATCCTGTGTTTCCTCCGAACCGCGTGACGTCAGCTGACCGCATCTTTTCGAACTGCTTGCTCGTGCACAATTAGGGGCGGAGTAACACACTTTGAGGAAAGCGCTAGCCGCTCCTTCCGCGTGCGCGAGCTCACAGACGCCCCTGATTTAACTAACGCATGGTCTAACACATGACAGGCGGAGATGCTTTCTTCACCATTTACTATATTAAAAACAATACAGCAACATCTGCTGGCTGAAACATCCTTCAAAATGGTGCAGCAGGGCCAATTTAAGACTAATAATGTGACAAGTAGAAATTACAAGGCTATGAGAAACAGGTGCTGTTAAAAAGGTGAATTAATTATGTTATAGTATACAAGGAGCTTTAAAGAAAAGCTTGATTTATCAACAGATGCACTAGCAAATGATCTAATACTTTTAAAATAACATGCCCCAAATTTAAGGAAACCTGTCAAATATCAGTATGTAAAGGACAGGGTAGAAAACCACTACTGAATATATGTGATCTTTCAGACATCCCTGTCTTAAAAACCTCATGCTTCTGAAATAAATAACATGAGGTGGGCTCGGAGACACTTTGGTAAAACCTTTGTTCTTTAACACCATTTGTCACTGCATTACCAAAGGCAAATTAAAGCTTAAGGAAGGTCTGCTTTAATAATTCAATTCAATTCAATTCAATTTTATTTGTATAGCGCTTTTAGCAATTTTCATTGCCGCAAAGCAGCTTTACATAGTCAAAAGAATTATTTAGGTTTGTATGAAATGTGAATTTGTATGAATCAAAATGGTCAGTTTGTCCCTGGTGAGCAAGCCGAGGGCGACAGTGGCAAGGAAAAACTCCCTGAGATGGTAATAGGAAGAAACCTTGAGAGGAACCAGACTCAACAGGGAACCCATCCTCATTTGGGTGAAACAGAGAGCAGGGATTGATCTGCATTTATACAGTGTGTAGGGTGGGAGGCAGTTCAGCTATAATAGCTGATGTTAATTGATGTTAATATGGAGTGCAGGTAGTTATTGAAGACCCATTTAGACTTGTAAGAAGTTCCAGTCATGAACTATCGAACTGTCAAGTCCCCAGAGAAACAGTTGCCAACACCAGTCAAGGCCAGAACCATTTTCTAGGTAGAGAGAATCATTCCCAGACACCAGACGCATCCCAGAGAGACACGCGGGGCATCCATGTAAAGAGATCTTCTGCCAGAAGCGGGGCACCAGGATGGGTCAGACAGGTCCGGAGGGCAGAGGGAGTCTGGATCACTGGCAGCTCAGGAACGACATGTGTAGCTCGACAGAGAGAGACAGAAAGAGTGAAAGCGGGGGACAGGAGGAGAGAGGAAAAAGAAAGAGGGGGGGAAAGAGAAGAAGAGGAGAGATGGCAGTTAGGTATGGTCACAGTCACACAATGTATAATGTGAATGTATATTAACTGTAGAGTGCAAGCAGAGACTCCGGCAGGACTAACTATGACAGCATAACTAAAAGGGAGAGCCAGAAGGAAACACAGACATGAGGGCTTCCTGACATGTAAAGCAAACAATCACCTTACCGTCAGCAAACCTGAGTGATCAATGAGAGTGAGGAAGACAGCATCTAAACATACCAGTTCACCATAATACTCTACGTCCATGAGTCCCCCAGATCTGCTCCTTTACCTATGGCAAATCTATTTATAAAAATGCTTGGCTAAATAAATAGGTTTTTAGCCTGGACTTAAACACTGAGACTGTGTCTGAGTCCCGAACACTATTTGGAAGACTATTCCATAACTTTGGGGCTTTGTAAGAAAAAGCTCTGCCCCCAGCTGTATTTTTCATAATACGCGGTACTGACAAGCAGCCTGCATCCTTTGATCGAAGTAGGCGTGGCGGATCGTAAGACACTAGCAGTTCGCTCAGGTACTGCGGCGCGAGACCATTTAATGCTTTATATGTCAAGAGTAGTATTTTAAAATCAATGCGAAATTTCACAGGGAGCCAATGGAGTGAAGATAAGATAGGGGTGATGTGCTCATATCTTCTGGTTCTGGTGAGGACTCTCGCTGCTGCATTCTGGACTAGCTGAAGCTTATTTATGCATCTAGCTGAACAACCAGACAGTAAGGCATTACAATAGTCCAACCTAGAGGTGATAAAAGCATGAACTAGTTTTTCTGCGTCGTTTAGCGACAATAAATTTCTTATTCTGGCAATATTTCTGAGGTGAAAGAATGCTATCCTGGTAATATTATCTACATGTGCTTCAAATGAAAGGCTGTCCAAGACTTCGCTTGGATTTGTCTTATCTACGGTGAACATTGAGTCAACAGTTTAAATAGTTAAGGAACCAAAAGTTGTCATGTTCTCTGGGACAGAGAGGAAAAGGACCATCCAAACTGTTATCAGCATCAGGTCCAAAAGCCTGAGTCAGTCATGGGTTGTGGGTGTGCCAGTGCCCGCGGCAAGGGGAACTGCATATCTGTGAGGGAATAGAAATATATGGTTTTTTTTGGAGTAACATATGCTGCCATACAAACAAATCCCCCCAAAAATATCTTTTTCAGAGACATCCCTGTGTTTTCCATCAGTACACCGCCAAACCCTAGTCTGCTCAGATTACACATGCATATAGGCACGTATTGATGTCACATGATAAACAACAAATAACACTACAGTATATAATGTTCAATATAGTTCAATACTATATTCCATAATGTTCAGTATAGTAAAGGCTGAAGAGACATTATGAATTACTCCTTTTTGGTTTTAATAGACATAACTCCAACATTTTGGTGAAATTTGGTATAATTGTATAGCATAGAGTTAAAACTGCTAATTGTGTAACCATTAACTTAAATATGAATCCTAGTTATTTTTACTTTCTAAGAAAAGTACTACTATATTTTTACTTTATAGGAAAATACTTCTATTTCAAAGTGAAGTTATTAACTCCTTATTGATGATGACCTGGTAAAGGCTGTCCCAATTACCCAGGGATGTTTTTTACATTTGGGCATTTGGCAGACGCTCTTATCCAGAGTGACTTACATTTTTTTCTTATTATACATCTGAGCAATTGAGGGTTAAGGGCCTTGCTCAAGGCCCCAACAGGGACAACTTGGTGGTTGTGGGGTTTGAACCTGGGATCTTCTGAACCTAGTCTTATCCACTGAGCTAC
This sequence comes from Clarias gariepinus, assembly GCF_024256425.1. Taxonomy (NCBI): domain Eukaryota; kingdom Metazoa; phylum Chordata; class Actinopteri; order Siluriformes; family Clariidae; genus Clarias; species Clarias gariepinus. The sequence goes on from NC_071103.1 coordinate 39,648,854, forward strand.
CCCTGGCCCATTTTTCTCTTAGTTGATGCACTAATCAAATTAAATGTTTACTGTTATCATATACTGTGTGATATTATATATTGTATGATCTCTTTAAACTGCTATAATTTTACATTTGCTTGAGCTTTTAGAACCGTGTGAGCACTTCTCCCAAACCATCACATATATCTTTCTTTTTATTTGCTTTTCTAGTAGACAAGATCCCAAGATCAAGCTCTCAACCTCAAAACTCTGTGAACATCTTTCAGAGTCTCACAGCAGCAATTCAGTCACATTAACCAGTACGACCTGTCAATCAAATTGATGGACAGATTACAGACCTCTGTCTTGTTCTTCTGACCACACAGTGCTTAGACATTTGCAGCTCAGCCTGATACAAGTCTACATCAGAAGAGCGGGTAGAGAAGTCAAAGTGGTTTCCATGGGCGACGACCTACGAAGGCGTAAATCGATCCAATTAGGTGTACGAGGTACAAATGAATAATGTACGTTCAGACGGCTGTCAAAACACACATGGTCGCAGTTTATCATGCCTCAGCAAGGATGAAAAAGCAGCCTTATTCTTATTATCAGGACGTTAGCTGAGAGGAGCGGTCTTTCTCACTGGAACGGTCAGATATTCTGACCTTAATTAATTCCAGAGTCATTAAACATTCAAGCAGCCAAAGAGGGAGCAGAGGGATCAAGGGGTTCTCTGTGAGTTCTGCTTTAATAAGATTAGCTTCTGTGCTAGCCACTATAATCCCTTTAAATGCACTACAAAACTTTAGGATTGTGCTAATCCATTCTCAGCTTTCTACTCTGACTCAACTGCATTTGTCCCAGGTTTTAACTGGATCACTATAGGAGACTCTTGAAGAACCAGGAAATGTGATGAAGTGGCGTCCTCTGTACCGTTAATGAAGTACAACCAATCTCCAAGTAATTTATTCCTGCTGATGATTATTCTTTATACTGTATATCAGTGTTTCCCACACATACAGTCATGATATGTCATGTAGAGCAAAAGTTGTCATTATTTTTTTTAAATGAAATCACAAAAATGTAAAACTCTCAAAATGTGCATCTTCTTCCTAGTAGTATTATTATTACAGCATCAGGCAAAACTGTCCAGACAGAATTTAATGAATCTTTTGCAGTACTTAGATCTCTGCCTGAAGTTTAACCTGCACCATAAGTGAAATCAAATTGTTGAGTAAAAGCGTTGTTATAAACATTAATGTGCCAAATTTAATAATCTACTTTAAAAGATCTATGGCAGGTCCAAGGCTTTTAGAAGTGGCAGTGGTCATCCCAACCCAGTGGACGATTGTTACCGCCGGAGGCTAAAGACAAGAAACTTAGAGATGGAGTTAAAGATTGACAGTCGCCCTTTCTGGGTGGTGTGCCTCGCTTGGAAGAATTCCCAGCACGGTCAGACTCTGGATATGCAGAGATCCATGACCTGAGTTTGGCACCCAAGACCCGCTACTCACCATCAGGATGGTAGACTGTTATGTGCTGCTAGCCCTGTCGAGTTGAAGCGCCCCACCCTTTTTGAATGAGCTATGGAGCTGGTTGTGGTGCTGAAGTAAAAAGTGTGAACATGGTAAAAGGCACTGGGGGTCACAATATATTTGTTAAAACATAGTAATGCAAAAATGACAAAAAAACATTTTTAAGTAAACTAGTTTTAGTTTTAGTAAGTTTTGTTATCGTAGTAAATTAACAATAATTGAGACTTCAAATTCAAACAAGGCAAAGATACATTGTACAAATGTACATTCCCAGCAAGCAAGCTACTACATTAACCTTATCCACTAACTGATGTAACATGAATCCAGTTTTCCCAGAGAAGGAAAAACTCGCATGCCGTTTTAGAAGTGGGTTTATTGGCATTTGCAGTACGTGAGATGACATGCTGCTGTTTTTACGGTTATACTCTGGGACTTGTCACTTGATGGATGTTCTGATTGGCACGTTCAACCAGGAACTGATTTTAGAAAGTGTGTGTTTCTGTTTCCATTGAGAACACATGTCTCGGTGGACAGGTCAGAAACTATAACTGTCCGTCAAACTACTTCTGTACAAGCGAGGAAGCCAGAATTGATCAGTGGATTTACGTCAGGACTCAAAGCGTGAGGAAATAAAAACAAACCGACATTTACAGTTCATATTAGTTTTGTGTGTGAAACATAAATAGCTGTAATATCATCCTTCCACACCATCTGACTCTTGACCTCTTTTTATTTGAGGTCCCCTTTTCTCATTTGCTCCTTCAGTTTCGTTTTCCCGACTGATCTTCTCTGTTCAGTGGTTCCTGTTTGATATTTGATCATCCCACTGTTTCACTGTTCCTTACATAGTTTCCCTGAAATTCTGATTCTGATTCTTTTTTTTAATATACTGTAATCCACCCTAGCATCAAATCTAAAACATGACTCAGTTTGGCTTTTCACTCATATTCAGTACACACCTAATAATGCGGTTTAAATTATTCATTAAATTATTTAGTCTCATACACCTTTGGGAGGGTTTTGTTGTGGATAATAGGTTTTTATATATTGTTTGAAGACTGACATTGACTCAGCACCTCTAGAAGTCAGCAAATCTAGAGGAAGATCTACATTCTACAACCTTCCGTCTGAATGGGTGGGGTTAGTGCAAACTGTTAGCCCAGCTTGTTTATGTGTTCTGCAGGAGTGTCCAGAATTGTTTAGACATTTTTAGAAGTGGGCAGGACCGTTCTAGGTCTCAACTAATCTTTTTATTAAATGATATATTATTGTATATACTGTACACTGCCTGGTCCAAAAAAAAGTTGCCATTTCAGGAAGAGTAAAATTATGGAGCTGCAATAGCAAATAAAACAATTAAGCAGACTTGAACACAACACATCATCATCACCTGGAAGAAATGCTGTCTTCAGTTTGTTAGGGAGCATAAAGACTGAACTTTGGAGGGATGGAAAAAGGTCATGTGACCTGATGACTTCAGATTGAGCCTATTCCAGAGAGATGGACCTGTCAGGGTAACAGGGAAAGCGCATCAACTGATGCACCCATCATGCATAGTGTCCACTGTTCAAGTGGTGTAGACGCCGCTGACGTCAAGCATGAAAAGGTTTCAGGTGCGATATTTGCATTGAATCCTGGGAGCTAAGTTTTAAAATATAGGCAGATTTGCATAATGATGCATTATTAAGGAGGAAATCCAGAGACAAAGGTAGGTTGTTTCAGCCACATGAACTTTTCTGGAGGTGCTGGTCTACATAATTAATCAAAAGCCAAACAGATATTGACCAAGCAAGTTGAAACCAACCTGAGGGAATGACCAAGCATGGAGACACGTGGTCCAAAACTCAGCATCATGACGTTGCTTGTCTGGAAACAGAAACAAAGAAATAAACAAAATTGCAGACTTTTTAGTAAATTTTTAAAGCACGGCTTATTAATGGGTAATAATCTTAAAGTTTTCTTTTTTTTTTACAGCAGGCATCATTTAAATCATAAGGAAACTCTCAAAGAAATGGTGTACACTTTCTGTGTGAAGCTGGATCCTAGTATCTGTTTGGATGTTTGATATCAAGGCTGATTACTTCTCAAAAGCACAGAAAAGCAATAAAGCACACGCAGAGCCAGGGTGTACTCCTTTCACCCCTGCTGTAAAACCACCCCCGTCTCTCCCAGTCATGGAGTCACTGACCCACTGCTGCAAATTGGATCCCCACTGTACACTAAACCCGTCGTTTATGTACACAGTGGGAGGCTTTGGGTTTCATTGTAGAGGTCACCATGGTGAGGGAAACATCTTAATTAAAATCCAGGTCAGGAAAAAAAAAACGCTAGGAAATATGGATAGATGTTCAAGAAATATAAGCAGACAATAATAACACAATCTTGTCAAGGATGTAAAGAAGAAACAGATGCTTTTGGTAGAGTCTAAAAATTTAATTTCATTTAACAGTAATTAAAAGACTATTTGGAATCTTGTAGGTTATTACATATATATTTTGGCCTAAACATATTTTGATACACTATTAGAATATACAGTACAGGATTTCTTAAGGACTAAACATGCTGTAAGATATTAATGCTTTGTTTTGGTTATGGAGCACTGAAACTACAAGAAAATGATACACTGTGAATACAGTATGTACAAAATGTTCATCTATAGTTGTGTTTTTAGATAAAACCCTCAACAGTTCTTTTATTTGTAAAACTTTTAGGTACAAGCCTTTAGGAGGTTAGGAACATTGATTTATCCAGAGCACATCTATCTATCCATTAGGTATCCTATGCAGGGTCATGGAAGGGCCTGGACTCTATCTCAGGGAACTTGGGATAGGGTGCCAACTCACTGATGGGCACACACACACACCCAATCTAATTTGAAAACACTAATTAAACCGCTCTGCACAGATTTTTTGGGTGGAAGGAAACAGGAATACCTTTAGGAAACCTACCGAGCACAAGGAAAACATACAACAGACTGGGTGTGAGATTTAAACCCCCAACCCTGGATGTGCAAGGCCACATTGCTAAGCACTAAGGCACCGTTCCAACTTATCCAGTAAGCAGTTAAAATACTAATAGAGTGAAAGAAAATTCCAAATGAATGAATTCCAGTAAGAGCTCTATTTGGAATGCTTTCTCAATCAGAGACATTGTTAAGGACATTGTTTTTATTTACAGCATTGGGCAGATGCTTTTATCTAGAATGTGCTTTAAAAAACCTAAAGAAAGCTAATCTACAATACATACAATATGATAAGAAAAAAAATCTTCAATGGATCTATGAAGATTCCAATCATTCTGTTCTGTAGCCTTTTACAAATAACCTTTAAGAGAAGAAAATAAAGAGCAGTAATTTCACTATTTGTTTTGGAGTTAGTGTTGTTTTGTGTGAACTTGATGAGGTGTTAAAATTCAGCACTACTTTTATCTAAAAAGACAATCTCAATATCATGATTCATGTTAAGGGGCAGGCAGGATCGATGGCAGAAAATCCATAATTGACAAGCATCAAGTAGTGGAGCACCTGATACACAGTTACACAATAAGGAGAGTAAACACAGGGGAGAGTGCCAATGTGCTGCACAGACCTTGTGTTAGTTAACAACAAGTCTGAGACTAAAAAGTGTTATTAAGTAAAAACGGTAATAATACTGTAGATAACTAGCTTGCTGTATGAGTAACAATAAATGCAGTCTATATGACAAATTGCTGTGGCAAAAGAGGAACAAAACATTCAAGAATGTGCTGTTATCATAACCTTGTCACTCCAGGATGATAACAATACAGTAAGTCCCCAACATACGAATGAGTCCCATTCTGAGCGCTTGTTCGTAAGTCCAATCTGTTCATAAGTCCAACAAACATTGTCTAGGTACTAGGATACTAACACAATTGGCTATACACAGAATAAAACTAACATGTTCCATGGTCGTGTCCTTGTTCTTAAGTCTGCCATCTTTTTTCGCTCCAATCTCCCCATTATTTTTGTCTCTCATCGTTATTGCTTGGCGCTTCTTAGCAGTACCAGCTTCATTGCCGCTGCCTTTACTGTATGCTTGCTTCTGGATATCCTGGGATGTGTACTGCATGCATGTGACAATGTATGCCGGACATGTGATCTTATGTCTCTGGAATTTGTAATGCAAGTCTTTATATGTAGGGAACTAACAGGAAATTCATTTGATCAGAACATGATAATTTTCCTCTAACTGAATGACACACAGTGTTACCAGCTTTAGAGGGCAGTGGTGGGTTAGACGTTTAAGGGGTCTGGATTACTAATTGGAAGGTTGAGGTTCAAGCCCCAGTACACAAAGCTGCAAGTGTTGAGTCCTTCAGCGATGCGTATAACCCAATCTGGTCCAGGGGCGCAGTATCCTGGCTGACCCTCAGCTTCCTCACTGAGATATCTGTAAAAAAATCATGTCACTGCGCTGTAAAATACGTGTAAAAAATAACGTAATCTTTATCTTATATATACAATCATGAGATCGTGTAATGTGGAATCAGTGTGGTGGGTTGGAAAGCTGTATAATTTCAAACAGCCTGAGTTCATGCTTCCCATAGTCTATGTGCGTTCTGAGGAGCTGCAGAGTTGAGGCTTCACTAGTTTTATGACTTTACATTCCTGTTAAAGTGAGAAAAGTCATTAAAAAAGCAGCACCATTTCTCAGTGTCAGTAATGAGCCGGAGGGCTCGGCATGCACAGACTTTCTCTTTTAATTCCACTAACAGTTCCACTGGAAAAGCTGCATCGCCAGAACGAGCTCGCACACAGACGGATTTCTGGGAACAGAACACGACTTCCTGTCGTCATCATGCGTTATGTCCCAGCAGAGGCTCGTTGTGTGGCTATTGTTTACTCAGCAGGCGAACGAACCCCGACCGGGGAAAAAAAAAACAGAAAAGAACTTTAGTGTTGTAAAAAAAGAAAACAATAATGTCATTCCTGCATGTCCTAGAGGAGACTGCGTGATCCGCGAGCGGCCATAACGCAGATAGTTCATCATCGCTAATGCTAAGAAAAAGGCCTGTGGGTTCGGGGGTTTCGCAGCTTTATTTATGACGTGTATGGGAGATTGAACACAGCACAGGGGCAATAAGCACAACCGAGGAACAGAACAGAGCCCGCAGGAAATGAAACATCAGTTTAATGGCTCGTGATAAGAACAGGAGTCACAAAACATGGAACAACAAAACACAGTCGTATTTATTTGGAGAAAAGGCACTGAATGCTGATTGAGGAAAGTTTTATTTATAAGATATTTTTTATGGAAGTGAACAAACATGCTTCAGTCTCAGTGGAGTGTGATTATTTTCATCCTGGCAGCTTTATGTGTTTTGTTTATGGTTTTATTGTAATTGGGTTTTATTTGGTGAGGGAAAAAAAAGACAAAAATGAATATATATATATATATGCATATGTGTGTTTCTGTTATAGTGTGATGAAGTGGATTACTTTTCCATAACTACATGTATTTAACAATGATGATCTTTTTTCATCTATTTTTTGAAACAGTTCATGTCTACATTATGAATACCTTTTTGTTCGCGCTTATTAAAATCATAAAGAAGTGCAAGGTTAACGTTACAGCTTCATCACTGAAACTGGAGACTCCTTCCATAAACATGTCCCTGTTAATGAGCTGTTGCTATAGAAACCATACTATCTTAGAATGAACACATGAATATAAACCTGCCCTGCTGTCAGAGCTGATGTAATGGGAAAAAAAATCAATCAATCAACACTTTATGACCAATCAAAGTTCAGAACCCATTTTTTTGTCTACAAAGAATCTTGATTCCCAGCTCTATCATCACATCGAAATAAATCGATTCCCACAGCAGAAATACACAGTCAAGTTTTTTTCTTTATTTTCTTTAGATATATATATTTTTTATCTCCAGTCATCTGCCTGCAGAGAACAACTCCTATAGCGAATCTTGCCTTTTCCCCTCCCCTTCTCTCCTTTCAGTTGTTCATATCATGTTTTTCATCAGTCACACTTCAAAGACATTCACCTCCACATCAGAGAGAAAATAAAGAAGGCAATAGCGCTGCTCTCGGCTTTGGCGGGGCTTTATAAGACGTGCGGCGCTTCTCTCACCGTTATTACCCTGAACCCTCTCAAGGCTCGGATGTCATCTGTCTAATCCAGTCACACACTATGAAAGGCAAATGTGATATGATTTCGAGTGGGTTGTGTACCAGAGTCATAAAAAGGAACAGAGGAGTGCGGAACGGGAATTTGTCTGAAATATGATGTGGTTTGAAGTTACAAGAAGTGAAGAAAGTGATGAAACACAGTGGGTGTATAATAAAAAAAAAATACACCTACACTGCAGGAAACAACCTATATATGTATATAAAACCTATATATAGTGCTGTTACCTCGCACCTCCTGGGTCCGGGTTCAATTCTCGCCTCGGGGTCTGTGTGCATGGAGTTTGCATGTTCTCCTTGTGCTTGGTGGGTTTCCTCCAGGTACTCTGGTTTCCTCCCATAGTCCAAAGAAATGCAAATTGCCCGTAGTGTGTGAATCCATCATGTGAGTGTTGACCGAAGGGTGTAAAAATGGAAATAAATACTGTATAGTGGTCCCATAATAACCTTTATTAAGGGTCCCATATTATACTTTTTTAACACATGGTTAAACCCAGGTCACAGAGCTCCACCACAGAGAGAGAGAGTCTTGTTTTATTGGATGATAATTTAGCATCTTTCAAGAAATAAAAAATTAAAACCTAGCAAAATTATCTGCCAACAGGACAAGACATTGTTCGCTTGCACTTTTAGTACCATTTGATTAGAAATGATCTTAATAAGCTTATCTGGTTTGTTGTAATCTTGTTTTCAGAAATTTTAGGCAGGTTTGGCTAGATTCAAGATGCTAAATATTTTTTGCAGTGTCCCCGAGCTGAAACACCCCGGAGATTTTTTATATCTCAAACTATTCATTTCTCCTCCATATGAGCCACCTGAGTGTCTAGGTAAATGAACTACTGTTGAGACACACCCCTCCATGGTAGACCAAAGCGACAAATCAGGGCCGGGGAAACTTCTTATGAGTGGAAATCTAGCTGGCTTTAAACCTTAGCCCACAAAAGAAGAAAAAGCAGGATTTTTATACCATTCTGTGTTTTCTCATAATCATCTGTACATTTTACCCAGAATGGTGCAAATCAAACAAAGAACATCCAGATTAAAACGTCTTGTTGTTGATGAGTGAGAGCAGAAGAAAACAGCCAGACAGGAAACATAAGTTAAGTCAAATAAGCACTTTTTACCACCATGATGAGCAGATAAGCATCTCAACTGGTAGAGCTGTTACAGTTCAACTGCACAAAACCACATCGAAATTTCCTGGGATGGTTCACAGTGTATGATTCCAGCTTCCTGACAGTCTGCCTATTCTCCCCTGACCTCTTTTGGAAAGTTTCAGCACCTCTTGTGACAGGAGAAAACATTTTCATAATTATCCGTTTTCTTACTGCCACCTCGTTCCGTCACCTCCAATCACACCTTTATCACCTCCATCGCTTTTAAGTGATCACGCCGCTGCTCCCAGCGCTATTAGTCACAGGATTGTCTGATTACATTCCCAGCGCCCGGCTGAAAAACAGCCACGGTTTCTTGTTTGGTTCTCTAAAACACAATGCGCGCAGTCGACTAGTGGCTCGCTCTTTAATTGCGATAAGAGTTACGAGCGGCAGCAGCAGGTGCTCTTCTGAGTGCACTGATTGCCCACGCGTCCCATGATTCACACTGATGATGGCCTTTTAAGAGCAATTACATGTCACAAAAATAAAAAGTGCATTATTCATGGAAATGGACGGAGTCCCTGAGGAACGGAGCAGCGTGCTCTCGTGCCTCTTGACTTTGCACAAAAGAAGAACAAGATGTCTTCATTACATTTACTGTTGCGTAAAAAAAAAAATCACCAAAAACCCCACATAAAAAATACATGGGAATCTCTAAATGGTTTTATTAATGGCGGTTTAACAGATACACATACCAGGTTAGGGTTTTGTCATTACAAGTTGTGTTATAAATTGTCGCCAAATCGCTGTGGAATAAAAGGAATAAAGCCCTTAAAGATTCTACTGTTGCATGAACATTATTTTTGCACAAATGACTGCCAGGGAATCCAGACACTAAGCAAATTAGTTACTAATTGGAAAATCTGCACTATAATTTAACTTTCCACCATCATCGAGTAAAAGATGAACATAACACCATCTGTATATCCTCATGGGTCAGATGGATCACTGAATATTACAGATTTAATCAGAGAACTCTGGGATAACTCTGGCCATGTGCTCTGACGGCTGTGTTTAATGAGGACACCATGGACCCAACTCTGAAAAAAATGTAAATTAAAGAATGTAATTAAAAAGAAAACGGACGCAGCTGGGAGCATTTACACTTCCCCTGAGCAATGTGTAGAACATCTCTCCATGGCCTCCATCTGCCTGGTCCTCAGGGCCACAGCCTGAGCACTCAGAGACTGTCCACCATCTCAAACCCAATTTCTAAAAAGTAGAAATGTGCCAAAGGGCTAGTTTCTTTATGGAGGTGAAGCACACAGTACATCTAGTAGCTGGTTTGTAAAATATTCAGCACTCCATTAGATTCATGCACTAACCATCAGGTGGTTAAGGATAGCAGTTTTCGGATGGACAACAAACACAGAGCCGTTCTCATATATAAGAATTTAGAGTGAGAATCATCAGGGATTTTTTTTATTTTCAGTGCCTAGTACTCGCACTGTAACGGTGAGATTGATTACACAATTCTTATATACACACACACACACACAGCTTTTCTACACACATATATAGTTAACATTAGAACGCAGAACATTATACCCAGTATTGTGTAGGTTTTGCTTGTGCAACCCTTGATGCATTACTCCATAAGACCTCTGGGGGGTGCTGTGGTGTCTGGCACCAGGATATTGCCAGTGGGTTGTTTTGGTGCTGTGAGTTGCAGGGTGGGTCTCTGTGGATCAGATTCCCTATCTGCTTGTTGGCATTGGGATCTGTTGAGTTTAGAGACCAGATTGGTGGCCTTGGGCTCTTTTCCTGCAAAGCCCTGTACATGGCCTGCTGTGGTGCACTGGGTGTTCTGGTGTCTTTCTATCTTGGCCAGCATTGTCTTTTCCCAGTAGTTTGTGCTGCACTGGCTTTTCTGTGGGATCAAACTGGGTGAGCTGGTCTTTGGTCCCCATGTGCATCCAGTGCATCCGGAAAGTATTCACAGCATTTCCCTTTTTTTTTTTTTTTTTTTACAGTTTGTTATGTTACAACCTTATTCCAAAATGGTTTAAATTTATTATTTTCCAATAACAATATCCCATAATGACAACGTGTAACGAGTTAGTTTGAAATCTTTGCAATTTTATATAAAAATTACATAAATACTGTATTCACAGACTTTGCTATGACACTCAAAATTGAGCTCAGGTTCATCCTGTTTTCACTGATCATCCTTGAGATGTTTCTACAACTTGATTAAAGTCTACCTGTGGTAAATTCAGTTGATTGGACTTGATTTCAAAAGATACACACGTGTCTATGTCAGGTCCCACAATTAACATTGCAAGTCAAAGCACAAACCAAGCATGAAGTCAAAGGAATTGGCTGTAGACCTCCGAGACAGGATTGTATGAAGATACAGATCTGGGAAAGGTTACAGGATCCCAAAGAGCACAGTGGCTGCTTGACCAAAGAAGGGAAGGGAAGTGACCAAGAACCTGATGGTCAGACTGAAAGAGCTCCAGCGTTTCTCTGTGGTGAAAGGAGAACCTTCTGTACAGCAGTTGATTCTTGAGTGCCCATGATCCTGTCATTAGTAGAATTAATGTAATGAATAATCAGTGTCATTCAGATCACCTGATGGTGTTAGTGTTATGGCTGACCCAAAGTATGTGTACCCCTGACCATCATGTCATCGTATAATACATGCTTGATGAGTTTGTTTGTGCTTAAGTTACTCTCATACAACTTATCATTTTAGAAAGTAAGTTGGTGGAATTGTAAGCATCACGAAGGTATAAAAGCAGTAGACAACATGACATCAAGTTGTTGAAGCTGTTTTGTTTAAAGGCGGCCTTTGTTGATGCATACATTGTGATGAACTTATTTATATCGCTTTAGTTGCTTCCTAAAGCCAAAATTGTTTCATTTTAGTAAAATAAATAATCTTCTACATTTCCTCTTCACTACATGGACATTTTTTATCCTGAGATTTACGACAACAGTATTGCCGAACTGAATGCGTAAATTGTTCACGGATTTGTAAACAGGAGCTTTTTCAGTCCCTCATCTCTGTGCTGCTGTTTGCATCTGGATTGATTTATGTTTAACTTTTTTTTTTTAGTTAAATGTTAAACAATTTGGAGTTTGTTAATTCTGGAGTTGTGAGTGGAAGCGTGCGGTGGGTACTGAGGAGACCCCTGAGATCCACAGTCCTTGTTAAAAAGTCTAAAAGATTCCAAACAAAGCCAGTTTATTCCCCTTGAGCTGCATATAAAATATTTATGGTATTATAACTGTATAACAAAATGGGAAAATAGGTTTATATATTTTTTGTTCCAAACCACATTTACATGAAATAATAAATTACATTTAAATGTTTTAAAATAAAGTTCAAATATAACGTTTCATTTCCATAAATGAATATAAAGGATTTTTAAGAGTTTTCTTTCTTTCTTTCTTTCTTTCTTTCTTTTTTTCTTTCTTTTTTAAAAATGTTTTTTAAACAAACAAGACAAAAAAGGTTTTGTCTTCATAAAATGCATTTAAAAAAAAAAAAAAAAAAAAAAATATATATATATATATATATATATATATATATATATATATATATTCTTAAGAACAACTTTCTTAAAAACAAAAAACTATACAATAACAGCAACAACAAAACACTACAACAAATGTAAAACCTTAAAACTTTAAAAACGGAAAAATGACTTTTTTTTTTTATAAACTAGGTTTATATTTTCTTTGTACTGAACCACTACAGAACCAAGGAAACAAGTAAAATTAATTAATACAATTTAAAAATAAATAAAAACATTTTCCAAATTATTATTATTATTATTATTATTATTATTATTACATGACCACCTAAGGAATTAAGTGTACAGAATAAAAAAAAAATGAAAATGTATACATTTTAAAATAATTCATATAAGTTCATATGTAACATATATAAAGTTAAAACATGGTTCATATATTTTAATGTTTCAATTAAAAATAAAATGCATACATTTTAAAATAAACTTTGTCAACAAGACACTAAGGTTCATCCTTAAGAGCGGGAAAAAAACTAAAGCAACTGAACAAGCGAGAAAACAAACCAAACCATTAAAGTCTTTCAATTGTTCCAATATGAATGAACTAAAGAATAAAAAAAAATTCTGCCATGGTATGCAAATCCTTCACAATGTAAATATTTACAGAAATACCAGTGTGGAAGTGTGAAGAGATTCAATCCGGTCACATTTGGGATTTTTTTGAAAAGCTGGAAGTGTTAGTGCACACATTCGGCAATACTGTCATGTTTTTCGAGAGATTCACAAACAGGTGTTTAGTGCAGCACTTTCTACACACAACCTGCTCTTTTTCTCTGCTTACTAAAAGCTTCTCATAAACCAGTCTGTTCTTATAAACCAGTCTGTTTTTTACCCACACATTCTAATCACTCTGATATCTCAGAGCCAGAGCAGGACCGGCTGTTCATAAACACGGCGTGTTCTCAACCTCGTATCAGACGCTCTTCATTAATTCATGCCAGGGTGATAACAGCAGGGGTTCAGCAAGTTTCTGATCTAAATAAGGAAAAGAACAGTAGGTCCACACGGCGCGGAGACGTTCCTGTAGTGCTGCGCTCGGGGAAAGCGTCTGTGTTGAAAGCAAAGGATCTGGAACATGGATGTTCATCTCATGGCCTGTTTTTTTTTTTTTTTTTTTAAACAAATTCATATTTGCATCTGAAAATAATCCACACACTCTTCTGGCATTGAATTTTTTTTTCCAGCTGATTTAGCTGATAACGACAGACACACGCTGGCACCGGGTGAATGTTCAGCATCACAAACACTGACCACCATCTGTTAGAGATAATTTGCATGCAGTCCTCCTCCGCAGGTTTATCCTTCACTTCTGTTTTTTTTTTTTGTTGTAATTTTTCCTTTTTTTTTCTCAGTTGACTCACAGCCACTTAACACCAGCATGATAATCACCATCAACATGATGATTGTGGAGCATGATGAAGTTAACATCCCTGAATGTTTTATTTCTTCCTATAGCACAGTTACAGGTTTTATAAGTTACTTCCAGTTGTCACTCTTCTGGGAAGACCTTCCACCAGATGTTGGAGCTTGGCTGCAGGATTTGTTTTGGTGAGGTCAGATATTATTGATGATGTCTGGACATCAAGGAAGCTCCAGGTCTAGTTCATCCCAAAGGTGTTCAGTGGGGTTGAGTTGATCCTGGGCAGAGTGGTAGTGGATCCTGAGTGTATCCTGGAAATACTGGGAGTGAGGTGGAACACTGCATGGATGGGACATCAGTACAGTACATCATTTACACACTCATTAATATTTCAGGAGTCGTTGAACCAACATTTCTTTTCTTTTTTTTTTTTGTAGGTTGAAGAAAAACCGAGAAACTGAAGAAACCTAAAGGGATTTAAAAAAAAAAAAAAAAAACTTATCAGTTTGGAGAGTTTCAATGATTTTTTTTGTTACACAGACCAGGAGCCAAAATAGAAGCTATTTTTTTTCATATGATGAGCCTGAAGGTTTATGTTTATTTAATCATATAAGAAGGTTTTGTTTAATTTATTTATTTCTGTTATTCAATAATATTGATAAATATGTTGGTGTTTTTTCCCCAAATGAGTTTCATACACAGAATATAACCAAATCTAATTACACAACCATAGCTAAGAAAGTCTGAGACACTTTTCTGTAAAAAACAAAACAAAAATGAGCAGTGTTGCCAACTGTGATTAAACACACATGCTGTAATATAATACATAAGTGTTTAAGGGGTTCTTCAGGACCAGAGTTGAGAAGCAGCTCCATGCGTCGACACATAAAGAGTTGGCGAACCCATGTGCCATTTCAGACTGGGTTTATGGGTGGCCTGGTCTCCAGCTGCCCACCGTGTAACTCCGATCTGTGGGCAATATTCTTGGTGTGACATCAGCCTGAGCATGACTGATGTCCACGAGCCACTTTATCATGGTGAGGTTTTGCTTTGCAGAAAGTGGAATGCTGATTCTATACAGTAATAGGTGTGCACTCTAAAAAATGATTCTGTGGCCTTGTAAATTTCACAGTTATAAAAAAGTTATGTTACCTTAATAAAATCTCTAAAAGTCACATACATGATTGTTTGAGTTAGACAAATCAAAATAAATGCCTAAAAAAACAATTATTAATTTTGTCTTAAATGTACACTATAATTTAAGTTTACTTCACTAGTAAAAATCAGTATTTGACTAAATGAATTATATTTTTAACATGCACTTAATATTTTTTGATACATTTCAATCAAAATATCTGTTAATGGAGTAATTGTACTGATTAGTTTCAAGAACTAAAATTATAAATTATTCCAACTCAATATTCTTTATTTTTAACAACAAAAACTTAAATAATTGAGTAAATTGCCCTGTGCAAGTGCTCATGGGAAATCTGGTGTAACGTCAGAGACAAGAAGGCTGTGAAGATGTGAGAATGGACATGAAGCACCTGGAACATTCTGGAACATTCCTTACAAATCCTGGTGAGTAAACAGCTAACACAAGTTACTGTAATAATGACTCTGTCACAACTTTATAGGGTGTGAGTTACTGTTCTGAATCCTGTCACAGCCGAGCTCCAGAGCTAACGATAGCTAGCAACAGGCCAGTCCTGGGGTTCATAGTGATTTAGCTTGTTTGTTCCAACCACCAAACTGCTCAGCTAAAGTGCGTTTAATACAGACACTTAAAATCTGGCGTAAAAGGAGAGATTTAACACCGAGCAGCAGCGCGTGCATGTCCGGGTTTTTTCCGGGTTTCTCGGTGTAAACGGCGGCGGTTGTGCCGCAATATTTGAATTTCTCCCGCCAAATGCGGTGATTTTGCGCAGCTTACCGCCACTGTGGCGAGGATATAAAACTAGCCTGTTCAAATTACCGCGTGTGTACCGGTCCACCTCACACACTGAACCGCGAGTCTGCTCGGTCACTCCGACACTTTAAGGAAGAAACTCAGAACAAATCCGGTTTAAACAGCAGAAATGAGGTGCAGTGTCCGGACTCTGGTACTGTTTTATCCGTTACTGTATATGAGTATTTTAACATGATTAAACACTGAGCAAGCAGCAGCAGATGTTATAAAATAAATGTGCTAAGTACTGTACTAATAATTAAAGCTATGAAATATAAAGATTTAGTGAAAATACAAAATTTCTCTCAGAATTAGAATTGGGAGAAAGTAATATGAAATTTAAATATTGAAGTGAAACATTATGTATGTTCTGATATGTAAGTAAAAGAACCTAAAACTGATTGATTTTGTGTGTGTGTGTTTGTGTGAAACATGTTATATATTTTCTATATCTCTTTCACAGCCTCAACACCACTAATGAAGAGAAGTTGAATGGAGATAAAACAGGAGGTAAATGTCAAGTTTTTTAAATGTTACAGAAGTATTAAATGTGTAACCATTGAATCAAAGATAGAAATAGACTATTAGTCCAAAAAGTATGTATTTGAACGGAAGTACTATTTTACCAGTCTGGTAGACTTTATATTAACAGTCACACTTGTACTTACTTGTATACTATTGTACCTTTTTCAGGTGCCAGCATTATGGGATGGCGGTGTAAGCTCTGCACATTTGTCGTATCATCAAAAGGAATTCCGATCATTACCGAGTGAAGCATGGTACTGTTGGTCATGGATATTTAGTGTCCTGTCTTCATTTAGACTGTCATTGCTTCTTTAAGACCTGAGAAGGTCTGCACACACATTTGTATGGATCCCACAGTTTGCAGGAAACTGAAGTGAAGGTGTGCAATCTTTCAGATGTAAAATGTGACTCATTAGATTATAATACAAAAGTCTACTTCCCATGTGTTAACTGTATAATACTTGTGGCAGGAGTATTGTTTCTGAGACTGTTTACTAATAACATAAATTCAGCTCTTTGTTTATGATCTTGTTACATGTCATTTGCAAAGTAAACCAGGTTGAGTTTAGACTTCATGTCTTGTCAAATTTGGCGAATAAATGTTTAATTAAAATGAAAATGTGTGTGTTGTTTCTTTCATTCAGTTAAAATATTTAGTAAATGTAGCACATTTGTTTATTAAATAATAGTATAATTATAAGTATCTTCTACCTTCCATTTCAATTATATCTACTCAATTATTTTACTCATTTTCACTTTTCATTAACTTCTAATTTTCATTACATTTACTCAATTTTGTACATCATTGTACTAAATATAGTTATTCAGGTCTACTTAATTTTTTTACTGACTTGTACTCAATTCATGAAGTATATTTTACATGATTTTTATATTTTTTTATATTTACTCAATATTTTTAAGTGTAAAAATGTTTCACCAAAAAAATTGAGTACAGCACAGTTTTATTTTTTAGAGTGTGTATATGTGTATATTTATGAACGTGACTATAAACAGATTCAGACAAAAGATGGATACACACTTCAGGAAAAGAAAAACGTATTTAAATATTTTAATACAAAATGTATCACTACATGTTATTAGAATAATAATATTATATTAATATTGTGTATAGTGTGTATTTTTTTTGTTTTTGGATTTACCATGAGCTCCATGAGGAAGAGCTTAACAATCTGAGAAAGAACCTGAAAGTAGAAGTCTAGTCTCCAACCCCAACTATTTTGGGCAAGGCCTATTGGATGGAGACCCCGGATAATTATATGTTTTAAGAGATTATATCTTACATTTGGCTTGGGAATCCTCCAGAAGGAGCTGAGATTTCTGGCTGAGGAAATATAAATCTGGACTGAATTATTTGTTATGGTTAATACAGTGTTTTTGCACAAGATATTAAGAAATAGATGAAAACGTCTGTGTACAGTAACAGTTAATATTGAGATGTATATCTGCTACCCAATGCTCTGTAAAGGTTCTTAACGGCTCTAATCTGAGATGCTGGTTGTTAATTGGTGATTTCTGGGGATGGTGACTCTAGATGAACTTCTGAACTTCTCCTCTGCAGCAGAGCTCAGTTTTGGTCTTGCTTTCCTATGATCCAGTATCCAGAATGTAGAAAATAAGTCACTTAAAAAAACTAAACATGAAATAAGGAAGTATGTTCAAACTTTTGACTGGTACTGTAGGTCACATGCATAAATTTTAGGCCAGGCAGGGTGCGAGGGTATGTGTATTCTCAGGTATTCTCTGACCTGGCATGTGAAATTTCCAGCCACAATTTTACAATATCAAGGTAAGATACATTTCACTTGGGAAAAAAGTGCTATCTGCCACTTCCACTTGCACAGCAACATCTGTAGCACTGCCTGGAATTTGAAAGCGCAATCGCTGGACGATAGAATGAGCTTCTTCCTGTTTCACCATTCAGGACTCGGCTTCAAAAATAATATGGTGAAATTCATAAGTCTAAAAAAAAACAGAAAACATGCCTCAAGGAAAACAGTGTTGACGTGCTGAGTTTCTGTCCTTCCAGAAAGCACTTAGAAATACTTTAAGACAAAACAACTCACTAAACAAGTTTTAGTTATACAGTCAAGTTATATACACACTACCGTTCAAAAGTTTTAGAACACTTTCTAACTCCATGATGGTTCCGGATTTTTATTTCTTTCTACATTGTAAAGGAATGCTTAAGGCGTCCAAAAATGCATTAATCTCCTTTGAACAGTTAATGGTGAGATGTTTCTGCTACTTCTGCTCTGTAAAGACTTCATAAAGCCTCTAATCTGAGGGGCTGTTAATTGGTCATTTTTCAGGCTGATAACTCTAAATGAACTTCTCGTCTGCGGCAGAGGTAGGTTTTGGTCTCGCCCTCCTGGGACGGCCTTCATGAGAGCCAGTTTCATTATGGTGTTTGACGGATTTTACAAATGCACTTGACAATACTGTTCTTGCAAGAACTATTACAGAAAGGCCGACCTCTATGTCTTAAAATAACAACTAACTGTTGGTTTTGTTGTTACGTAATTACCTAATTCCATATGTGTTATTTTATAGTTTTGAAATCCCCAGTATTGTTGTAGAATGTAGAAAATAAATCACTAAACAAAAACAAAGAAATTTGCAAGTGATCTAAAACTAGTAGTGTATATATATGTATATATATATATATATATATATATATATATATATATATATATATATATATATATGAATTTTAGATCTTTAAGTCCATCTCATTAAAAAGCGGAGATATGTTTTGTTGAGTATATATATATATATATATATATATATATATATATATATGCTTTGCTGCCCTAAGCACAATATCAGCCCACATTGTTTTTGAAATTAAAAAATGACTTTGATGAGATTTATTTAACATTGTGCTAACACTGAATGATTGACACCAATATAATGTTGCAAATACAACTTCAGAACAACAGAATATTAATCATTTAAACTGCATAAGGTCTAGGTTTATGGAATGAGTCTTGTTTATAAATGCTCATACTTTCCATAATTTTTATCTCTTCATTACATCCTAGTTTAATATTCTGGTAAATTGCAGTTGTCTTGCACTCAGTACTCAGAACACCATGACTCAAGTTCAAGACCCAGTTAGACAGACGAAACAAATAAACCAGAAACCTATTCTCATATGAATAAATCTTGTTTTAAAGTTGTAATTGCAACATTGATGAGCTGTTGGGTTTGTGTCTGTGTAACGTTATGCCAGTGCCACACAGCCAACACTGGTGTTGCCAACGTTCATTTTACTAAAGTAATTCTAACTTCCAAACCCCAACACAAATAATTGTTCCAACGACTCTAAGGTTGCTGCAACCTTTTTGACAACCTGAACCTCCTGCTGGGGCTTTCCTCTTTGATCATAGTAAATGCATTTTTAATTCTGACCGAGTGTTCGTTTCATCTCAGAAGACAGACACTTAAAAAAAAACTTTGAATAAATTATTCAGAACAGATTTGTAATGCAAATTGAGCATGTTCTCATTAAGCATGCAACTGTCACTTATGGTTCGTTAGGGCTTGTTACTGATATCAACACTACTGAATTACCGATCACACTCACCTGAAATCCAAGGATATACACCCACTCATGAAGGTGCGTACACCCCTCTCATTTCAGCAAACATTTTAGTCTATCTTCTTAAAGGACAATACTATAAAAATGAAACTTAGATATATTCAGGTTCAGAAGAATGTACTGTTACTATCAGCTCGACAGTGAAGACCTGGGCGTAATATTAGACAGTAACTTTGGAAAGTCATATTTCCAATATCCCAAAACAGCTGTAGGTGACTTTATAATATTGCCAAATTCAGAAATATTTGAGAAATATTGCCAAATTCAGAAACATCATTTGGACAGTAAATCTGTACTGCTATACAAGCTGCACATTGACTACTAGAAAGTAGATCCAATTTCCATCTCTATCCCATTGTCCCTTAAGAACATAAAATAAAGTGGTTGCTGAATTGAGTGGGGTGTACTTACTTTTGTGAGATATTGTATATATTTCATATATCATTTATTTATTCCATATTGTGTATAAAAAGTGTTTATTGCATATTTACACAAACATTTTTAAATACTTGATATACAGAAAAAGGCCCACTCACTAACAGCTTAATGACGATTAAAATAGAAACAAAGATAGAGATCAATAAATTATAAAGAGGTGTTTAGATTGACCTTAATGTAATTTCCTTATCACATCTAAATATACATACATCCTGTAAAGCCACTTCATCAACAAAAACATATTGATGCACTTCATTCTAAGAGGAATTCCATAAGATCATAGTGGCACACTGGTCCATGTTGGCATGACTGCATCACATAATTGTTTCAGTTTTGTCAGCTGCACATTAATGCTGTAAATTTCCTGCTTGACCTCATCTCCAAGGTGCTCTACTGGGGCGATATCGCTTGACTGGTGACATTTATCCTGCTAAAGGATTCTGAAGGAATTGAACACACAGGTAGCTTATAAATTATGTATTAAAGGGCTCAGTTTGAGCTAAAAGACATTCCCCACTCTGATACACCACCACCACCACCACCACCAGGCTAAAGTGTTCACACAAGACACTGTGGCTCAGTGGATCCCTGGGTTCTTGGCATAAGTGCCACGCCCAGGGCGCAGCCGCTCAGGCCTTGTAGTGGCAGCAGGTTCCAAACTACTTGCTGATTTTCATGATTTTTGGAGCATGTTAAGACTTCCAAAAAGGATGATCAAAAAAAAAAATCCTTTAAAGAACAAGATAGATCTTTGCACACTATGATGTCATAGTGCTTGGGCCGTAATAAACTATAATTAAATAAGAAGGGAATAAAATCAGATCAGTGCTATAAATGTACATATATCAAACAATAAGAAATCAAAGTTCAAAGTTCAAATTTATTTCTAAGGCACTAAATAAAACAACAATGTTGACCATAGTGCTGTACAGACAATAACACACTAAACAGCAAAAGACAAATAAAAGACAGAGTATAGTCATATATCTAAAATAGAGTTTAAAAAAAAATATGCATGACCCTAGCACCCTTCACACTTATCTTTGATCGAAAGCTATCATAAAAAATGACTTTTAAACTGGCCAAGCGTAGGAAGGTCCCTAATATACAGTGGTGTATAAAACTATTTGCCCCCTTCCTGATTTCTTATTCTTTTGCATGTTTGTCACACTTAAATGTTTCTGATCATCAAACACATTTAACTATTAGTCAAAGATAACACAAGTAAACACAAAATGCAGTTTTTAAATGATGGTTTTTATTATTTAGGGAGAAAAAAAATCCAAACTTACATGGCCCTGTGTGAAAACGTAATTGCCCCCTGAACCTAATAACTGATTGGGCCACCCTTAGCAGCAATAACTGCAATCAAGTGTTTGCGATAACTTGCAACGAGTCTTTTACAGCGCTCTGGAGGAATTTTGGCCCACTCATCTTTGCAGAATTGTTGTAATTCAGCTTTATTTGAGAGTTTTCTAGCATGAACCGCCTTTTTAAGGTCATGCCACAACATCTCAATAGGATTCAGGTCAGGACTTTGACTGGGCCACTCCAAAGTCTTCATTTTGTTTTTCTTCAGCCATTCAGAGGTGGATTTGCTGGTGTGTTTTGGGTCATTGTCCTGCTGCAGCACCCAAGATCGCTTCAGCTTGAGTTGACGAAGATGGCCGGACATTCTCCTTCAGGATTTTTTGGTAGACAGTAGAATTCATGGTTCCATCTATCACAGCAAGCCTTCCAGGTCCTGAAGCAGCAAAACAACCCCAGACCATCACACTACCACCCCCATATTTTACTGTTGGTATGGTGTTCTTTTTCTGAAATGCTGTGTTACTTTTACGCCAGATGTAACGGGACACGCACCTTCCAAAAAGTTCAACTTTTGTCTCGTCGGTCCACAAGGTATTTTCCCAAAAGTCTTGGCAAACATTGAGATGTTTTTTAGCAAAATTGAGACGAGCCTTAATGTTCTTTTTGCTTAAAAGTGGTTTGCGCCTTGGAAATCTGCCATGCAGGCCGTTTTTGCCCAGTCTCTTTCTTTTGGTAGAGTCGTGAACACTGACCTTAATTGAGGCAAGTGAGGCCTGCAGTTCTTTAGATGTTGTCCTGGGGTCTTTTGTGGCCTCTCGGATGAGTTGTCTCTGCGCTCTTGGGGTAATTTTGGTCGGCTGGCCACTCCTGGGAAGGTTCACCACTGTTCCATGTTTTTGCCATTTGTGGATAATGGCTCTCACTGTGGTTCGCTGGAGTCCCAAGGCTTTGGAAATGGCTTTATAACCTTTACCAGCCTGATAGATCTCAATTACTTTTGTTCTCATTTTTTTCTGAATTTCTTTGGATCTTGGCATAATGTCTAGCTTTTGAGGTGCTTTTGGTCTACTTCTCTGTGTCAGGTAGCCCCTATTTAAGTGATTTTTTGATTGAAACAGGTGTGGCAGTAATCAGGCCTTGGGGTGACTACAGAAATTGAACTTTTAACTGTGATAAACCACAGTTAAGTTATTTTTTAACAAGGGGGGCAATTACTTTTTCACACAGGGCCATGTAGATTTGGAGTTTTTTTTCTCCCTTAATAACATAATCTTCATTTAAAAACTGCATTTTGTGTTCAATTATGTTATCTTTGACTAATAGTTAACGGTTTTTGATGAGCAGAAACATTTAAGTGTGACAAACATGCAAAAGAATAAGAAATCAGGAAGGGGGCAAATAGTTTTTTACACCACTGTATGAAGACAAACCGTTCCATAAGTTAGGGGCGGCGACCACAAAAGCGTGATCCCCTCTAGACCTCAACTTAGACCGAGGAACAACAAGAAGTTTCTGTGATTGAGATCGTAATAATCTCGTTGACTTTTGTTCCTGGATTAAATCAGCAATATAAGTTGGTGCTAAACCATGTAAAGCTTTGAAAACACATATTATTTAAAAAAATTTATCCTAAAAGTAATGCAACGCTTTTAACACCGGAGTAATATGATCGAATTTGCACCTGCTTGTAAGCAGTCTTGCAGCCGCATTTTGGACCATCTGCAGTCTCTCTAAGACTTTATTTTGAGCACTATAATATAGCGAGTTACAATAGTCTAATCTCGAAATAATAAATGCATGGATTACCTTTTCCAAATCTTTCTTGGATAAAAAGGACTTTATTTTGGAAATCATCCTCAATTTAAAAAAGCGTGTTCTAACGACTTCATTATTCAGACAGGATTCAGAATCAATTGTTGAAAAAAGAACTCTCGGATTTTGACGATTCTTCTCAATAACGTTTGCGAAAAAGCTCGTCCTAGCAGATTTTACAGCCCGTTGAAATTTAGACAATGAAACTTTCAACATTTAATAAAATATTTGCAGTTTATCTTTTTTCCATTTCCGTAACAAATAGAATGCATTTAAATAATAAAAATCCAAAACAACATGTACTGTGTTGTATTCATTTCTGATGAATTGTTTTGTCCTGGTCATGAAGCTGATGCATCCGAAGTCTATCATGGGGATACTGGGATTGAAGAAAGAATACAACCTCGAGTGGACCCCAGTCCATCATTCACACTCATGCTACTTTCGAGTCAGTGTTCAGCTCCAGCAGCCTGTTCTCCTCTAGGTGGAAGGAAACATATGGGAACACAGGAAGTAGGGGTGACTTGCCAGTATATGGAGTTACAGTGCATTTTTATTCCATTAAACAGAAAATGGGCAAAAATTTGATGATGAGTCTGAAGGGTTCTTTAATCATCCGAGCGAGTTCTGTGGTATGTCCGTGATTCAATAACGTTGATAAATGTGTTGGCAGTTTTCCCAGTGAGCTTCATGCAGAAACTATGGCGTATAATTTGGCTGTGCAGATGGCTAACGATGACCGAGCCACTTTTCTGTAAAATTAGCAATGTGGTCAGTAATAAAACACACAAGCATTGTGTAATGTAATGTCAAGCGTGTCAGTGTTTCAGTGTCCAGGGTGTGACCTTGCCAAAAATGATATCTTCATAGTCTCGATCTGATAATAGAACAGAGATAAAAATGCTCCACTGTTTCTAGTTAACGTTATGTTATGTACGTTTAAGAAACTTGATCACCAGTTCATCATCTCTCTTAAATTATAGATCCATTATTATTATTATTATTATTATTATTATTATTAATAAACATAACAACAACAACAATATTATTATTATTATTATTATTATTATTATTATATATGGAAAATCTAAATTAAGGCATTAACCAGTAAGAAATGATCCTCCCTGTGACCAGTATACTGGTGAGAGTGATTAGAGTGGTTGGAGAAGACGAGAGGGGAAATGAGGTCACTGCTGAGGTTGTTAAATAAACAAACAGGTTTAAATTTGTATCCTTAGGCACGTCGCAGCCTGTAACAGTAAAACATTTGTTCTTGTTCCTTTAATTTAACGGGAAGTTGAAGTGGAAGAGTGATGGGATGATAAACATTACTGGAGAGTTTCTGAGCATAATGCTGTAAGAGTGATCTGTGACTGCGGTGGTGTCGCCTCACCTGTCTGCTCTGGATTTATTTAAACTGCAGAGTGGAGAAGAAACATCTGCTCTGCCCGCACTGTGCACTCTGTCTCTCGCTGCGTGAGATGTGAATTTTGGCTAAGCTGTTTCTGAGTGATGACTGATTCGTCAGAATGCTGTATTGATTATGACAAACACACACACACACACACACACTGACTTGTAGTGTATAACTAAAGCATCTTACTGATCAGAGAAAATGGAGTTCACATTTAAATTTCACTTTGCAGTGAGTTACTGTATTTGCCTAGAGGAGCGCGTCACTGTCGCCTGAAACACGATCAGGATGAAGGAGTGTACAGCAGCACGGGGAACTCGCAAAGTGCACCGGCGAACAAAAATGGGATTAGACCACTCTATTTCTGTCTATTTCTGAAAACAACTTTACTAACATTGAGCTGAGCACCTTCTATAAGTCTATTCTTTACCCATCTGATGGGCATCGTAAGGCAGATACTTATCTAGTAGTGGAACAGCTCCAACAGCAGCTCCACCAGCCATCAATAAAGAGGTGGAGAGAAAGCTGAGATGTAGCCAACTGTCCAAATAAGGACCTACAGCCTTAATGAGTGCTAGAGCCTCAACAAAGGCAAACCACAAAGCAGTAAAGAGTGGTGGCCAATAACCACTTCATCAGCATCAAAAACCTATATGAAGAAGGAGCATCTTGAAAAACATAGAGTCCTACTGAAAGGATCTAACAATCCAGAATGGGTTTGTCCCAACAAGCCAGGTCTTCTGAAATGCAAATACACAACGATCTCCTGTGCCAGAAAAGCTTTAAAATTTTCTAACATTAGCAGTTCTCCCAAGAGCAATAAATGACACAAGCAGATATCAGTAAATAAGTTCCCAGTTCCTGAACAGTGATGTCCAAAAGTGTAACAGAAGGCACACAAAGTCCGAGAACTATCCTTTGATCACTAGCCGACTGGTTGAACTGATAAACCACATTAACAACCACTCCCTGAAGAACAGGATCACCCCAGATGAGCAGAAAGGCTATAGTTTGAGAAATACAACAAGAAGGCATTCAAAAGCCTTACCTGGGTAGATACAGTAACTCCATGTGTGAAGGAGATGTCAAGGGGAAGGTGGAAGACTGGAGGTACCAACAGGAGGTCAAAAAGCTGCACCATCAAACAAAGAGTCCTGACCTTGTCTCTGTTGATTCAATGCTTCACAATTAATACAAAAGAAGAAGAAGAGGAGGAAGACTTTATCCGTCACAACTTACACCAACTTACATGCTGAACAGACAAGGAATAAGATTTAAAGTCTGTTCTCATCTTAATGTGGATGACTTGATGCTAATATGACTCAGCTACAACAGGCAAGGACTTCACTGGCATCATCAAAGTGGACTCTGGTCTAGACACTGCAGTGTTTATGTGTCCCGAACTAAAACACCCAGCAGAATGAGTGGACACCAATGACAAACACTGAGACCAAAACTAGAGATCATACACGTTCTCATGGTGTTAATGAGAAAGAGTAATCAATGTCAAGATCAGGAGCAGGATCATGAACGAGCAGGAGAAGCAGTTACTTTATAAGAATCTAAACAGAACAAAGGAATGACGTGTGTAAGTCTGGTACAAAAATCATCAGCGTGCGGACGGACAAGACACATTAAATCTGACATTTTCAGTTTTTAGATGATCCTGAAAAACACATGCACACACACACACACACACACACACACCCTCAGACAAACCGAATATGATGTGACTTTAACATCAGTTGAACTTTCGTTATTAGTTTTTCACATTAGTGAATGATCACTTTGGCTCAAACTTTGTTTTAGACGTCAAACATCAGCGAAGTTTATATAAATTTGACTGTTACCATGGAAACGAGACCCTTCATCTACCTAGGGCAAATAGTTATAGTCTTACAATAAAGCATGGCAATCAGCTACAGGATGGTGTGATGAAATTACTGTTTTTAACCTGAAACTGATTATTTTTCTATGACTGCGTGTCCACAGGTGTTTTATTTCTCTTACATTACAGCAGATTCAAAAGTTCTAATTAATGATTTAATAAATTTTTTTGCCAAAAATATTTCTAGTTATGTTTGACATAAAAAAATGTTAGATGTGGTTATTCATTTTAAAATTGAACATTTGTAAAATAAAAATATAGATTTCAAAAACTGTAAATAACAAATATTTAGCAATTACTGCATGTTATCCACGCAAGATATATAATAATAATAATAATAATAATAATAATACTAATAGATAATAAATAATAATTATATTAATAATAATAATTATATTAATAATAATAATAATAATAATAATAATAATAATAATAGTAATAATTTAAATGACTTGTCTCCCCTCAGAATTCTTTTTTAAATTCAGAACATCTAAGAATTTATTTTTTTTAATGATTTTTGTAATAGTGGGCCTTATTATTTTTTTTATAGTTACCACATACAGTAAAATAGGGGAAAAAGAATATTTCTTTTACTTTTAATTTCACATAATTCATTTCACTTTTACCAAGACTTTACTAACTTTAAAAACAAACACAATCAAATACAAAATTTAAATGTTATTTGTCACAAACACTATACACTACAACTATACACAACTTTACACAGGATGTTATGCACTATTACAGCTTATACGGCTGTCCATGACCTGACGGAAAGATAGAATAGAAAGATTTCACTACAATTGCACTAAAGAATACAAAATTAAAGATCATACTATTATATTATTATTACTATAAATTATTTTTTATTAAAATAGATTGACTGTAAGATAGAAATGTAAACATCTTGTTGCTGGAATATGCACATATTACAAAATTTACAAAATGAAATAAAAGTAAACATATAAAAAATGTATACAAATCTGAAATATACAGGATTTATGTATGTAGTTACAAACCGTGAGGTGTAAAAATATAAAAAACATAGCAGGGTAAATATATGGTGTGTGGGTGTGAAAGGAAACAGCAGCAGGGTGACTGAAACATGAAGTATAAAATAAAATGTGTGTGGCAGCGGCAGCCTTGTTGTCCATGTTCCAAAGTAAATGTTAATCCTTAATTTATGTGTGAATGTGAAAATAAATATGTTGGTTTGTTTTCAAATATAATAGTAGGGTTGATCTTAGCAAAATTGCTATTATTTATGTTTTGAAAAAAACAACAACAACAACAACAACACTGTAATTATTAAAAAAACAATCCTAGAAAAAATATTACATCTATAATTTCTGAATCCTGGTTTTATCAGTGTGTTTTTTTATGTGACCCAACAACAATCTGGTTACGTCTCAGGACTGAAGGTGCAGGACGACTCGAGTCTGAAGCCGCACTACACCAGGATGAACAATAATCAGGAAGTTCTCCAGGTTCCAAAGAAGTTTCCTGTGACTGATGAGGCAGCGTGAGACTTTTGTCCAGTACTGTACATTAATCTCACACAGAGACACGTCCGTGATCAGCGTACTGCAGGTAAAAACTCTCGCTGTTCCCTCTGGAGGCATCTGATACTCTCTCTTTAATTAATATTAACGAGCAGTGACGGAGACAGGAGCTGTGTTTTTATCTCACTGTCACCATCTCAGCTCACACTCCATCAAACACACACACACACACACACACACACACACACACACTGAACTGAGGGTTTATTCTGATTAATGTCTGCTAATTAACCAGTGCTGTCTCATTGCTGAGTGTGTTGGTGTGTCACAGCTACACAACTCATTTTTGCGGTCTGTTGTTCCTGGTGCTTGAGTGATGGTTAGTTCATTACTAAGCAATCTGGAGAGGGGAGCACTAACTTTGCGATTCTTTTCCACCAGCCTTTGCACCACCCTCAGACATATTGACACGGGCCAGGGGTAGCTCAGTGGTTAAGGCATTGGACTACGGTTTGGAAGATCCCAGGTTCAAATCCCACAACCACCAAGTTGCCACTGTTGGGCCCTTGAGTGCGGCCCTCAACTGCTCAGATGTATAATAAGATAAAAAAATAATAAAAAATGTAAGTTGCTCTGGATAAGAGCATCTGCCAAATGCCTAAATGTAATGTAAATGTACATATTCATTTGTTTTATGATCCCTCAATACTCACGGATTCAGGTTGATCCCTGTAACATCTACCTACAGTACCAACCTACCCACCTACCTATCTATGCCTTAACCCTTGGAAATATGTTGACATGTCTTGGAAACCCTGCCCCCTTCTCCAGCCTGTTTCTCTCTCTCTCTCTCTCTCTCTCTCTCTGTAAATAAGTTGTCTAATGTTAAGTAAATCTATCAGCATTCCTTCAACTTACAGTAGCTAACCTTAGGCACGTATCCAGCTGTGGCATTAACTCAGGTCACTGAGATGCTTCAAATGGACACTTCCGTGGCTCTCGTCATATATGTTTCTATATGTTCCTTGGCTCTCATTATATGTTTTTTTTTATTGATGTGTACAATACTTTTTGTCTTAATTAAAGAAAAAAAATGTAAATTAAATGGTAAATGTCATGAAGAATATGAACTCAAGGACATCAGGGAGTTTTGCTCTCATAAGTGCTGGTGATTAATAGAAGACCTCAGTATGCCAGGATTGTTTGTATATGTGCTGTATAAAGATTTAATAATAAATAATATAACTGCTGTTTACAAAGCTTGAAAAAAGAAAGCTGTAATTATGTACAGTGATGGACAGCGATAGAGCAGTGATGGAGCAGTGATGTAAAAGTCATGGAGCAGGTATGCAGTATTGATGAAAGAGTGATAGAGCAATGATGTGGTGGAGATGAAAAAGTGATGGGACAGTGATGGAGGAGTCATGGACAAATGAAGGAGCAGGTATGCAGTGATGGAGCAGTGATGGAACAGTGATGGAGAAGTGATGGGGCAGATGGAAGTGTGATAAGGCATTGATGAGACAGTGATAGAGTAGTGATGGAAGTGTGATGGAGGAGTAATGCAACTGTAGTCATGGGACAGTAATGGAAGAGTGGTGTAGCAGTGATATAGTAGTGATGCGGCATGGTATACAACACTGATGGAGTAGTGATAGAGCAGTGATGGAACAGGCATGCAGCGGTAGAGAAGTGAGTTTGTGACTTTTGCTTGACTCTAGTCCACTCCCCTGCAGCTTCTAAAGCACAGCCTAAGCTGTAATCAGAGACGCAGCATGCTGTAAATTGTCATGTGAGTGTCCTCAGTTTCCATAAGTAAGTGGAAGATGAGTGAACAAGAGCAGTAGGTCAGCCCCATTAGAATCCCTGAGGAACTATTAAGAAATGTGTTGAGGAGGAGGATGAAGCTGTTCACCTTCAACACGCTGCCTCTGCTTCTCTGCCTCTGCTTTAATCAATAATGTAAAAAACAGCTAATGGTTAAAGAGGACGTCTCTTAGGAAGCAAGAATGAAGATATATGAGTGGGATAAGAGCCGATCTGACGAACAGCAATGCAATGAAGGACGATGCACGAATAAATGATTCCTACCTGTTGTGCAACTTTCAGTACTTCACATCTGGAAATGTTTCTACAGCACGCTGAGACAAAAAAGCTAAAGTTTCTACTAACACGGTGTAATGAGGAACAGAACAACAAACCAGCCGTGCATGAAGATTAGCACAAGCGCTAACAGCAGTGAGGGTGTGGGAGGAAAAGAGCACACTCCTGTATGATTTACTGATTAAAATGCATGCCGAGAGACTGAACAAGTGTGTGTGTGTGAGTGTTTGCGTGCATGTGTGTGTGTGTAAATGCTTTTTGCCATCAGCTCTTAACATCCTCATAACAATCACAGCCTTTGAGGGAATTTGGGGCTTTTATCCACCCACAGAAAGGAAACAGAAAGAGGCAGGAGTAAAGAGGAGTAAAGACTGTGGTGTAAATCCAGAATAAATCCAGATCCCAAATCTCACTAGCAGCGAGTGGAGAAGAGAGACGACCCAAGAGATTCCAGCTTTCAGATAAACCCCCATCCCATGATGAAAGGTCTGCACTCAGGAATGACGCTGGCCTTGTTTGGGGGCAGGGCTTAATCTTGCACGACTGCTTTTAAGTAGAATAATTCCTTCTGAACTGGTTTGATATTAACAGGCAGTAAGCCCATTCATTATGGTTCAGTTGAAGTGACCTCCAGATTTTAAGAAAAAAACATGGATTACCTGACCACTCCTGGATTTTTTCACACTTTTCTAAACGCATTATGAAGGAAAAAATACTACAGTGTGAGGATGCACGAACAAAGGATAACCTCCAGCTGCAACATCTCCATAATCATAATGAATATTCCACTAGACCAATTTTAAACATGATCCTGACTATCCTCATTTTCTTTCCTGATGATGATGTTATTGACGATGTAAGGAGCCCTTATGATATAATTGTTTTTACATGGATTTTGCAGTACACTCAAATAAATCTAGTTAGAAAGCTGGGGTCAGAGCACAGGGTCAGCCAGGGTACAGCACCCCTGGAACAGACAGCGATAAAGGACTTGCTCAAGTGCAACCCTAACCCTAACCCTAACCCTAACCCACAGCTTGGCAGTGCCGGCACTCAGACCCCCAACCTTCTAATCAGTAACCCAAAGCCATAACCATGTGGGCCACCACTGACTGTTAAAGTGTAAAAACAAAACATGTGATCCTCATTCACTGAGGTTGCTGGTTAATAGGTTGGCATGTGCTTGAGCAAAACACTTGAGTCTAACACACTTGGAAAAGTTTCCTCAGTGGCTCTCTGGAGAATTAATTATTTTAGCTTTTCATAAGAGGTACTTTGTGGAGGTAAACCCTAAGAACATAAAATTAACTTCCTTTAAGGACAAATAGAAGGACACAAGTATTTATTTTTTGTTGGTATCTTTATGACATTTGAGAAGTTTACACTCTTAACAGTTTGTCTTTAACCTTCCGAGATTCGGACCGTACTGTTGTGTACAATGCAGTGTAAGCTAGCAGTGGTCTAGTCAGGCCTGTGTCATTGCCAAGGAATAAATGCCCCGTGCAGATAGGACGTTCCCCAGGTAGCTGCCATGGGGCTGCAGTCAGGCAAGGTGTTTCAATGAGCCGAGCCAGATGAGGTGGAAGGTGGCGTTCTGTTCCTTGTTGGGAATTCCTGGAGGTCTCAGAATCCATGAAGAGAAGAGAGGGGTATAAACAACATGCCCTGAACATCCTACTATACTGGGCTATAAAAGGTTAGTGAATCGCCCCTCTCTCGAACGCAGCAGAGCTGTCCGTGGTACTGACTGGACGCCGTGTGCTCCTTTGTCTGGTTGAGTTCAAAGCTGCAAAGATACTGTATACAGATGATTTAGTTGGTAGAAAATGCCATGTCATCACATTTGGGTCTCAAGAGGTTAGCGTGACTCGCTGTAATGTTAGCAATCTCGATTAGGCTTTTTTTTACATTTTTTTAGGAGATATAGCTGAACGGAAACACTGACCCACTGCAAATGGCTCTATAGATTTTTTAAACAAAATAACAGGAAGTTAAAAGTATAAGATAAAAGTATCCCAGGTGAATCATTAGGTTTGTGAGGTACACCAGGAAATATTAGTCTATATTTCATATAATATACCTGTGTTAGCTTCTGGTGAATTCAAGAAATATTATCAGTGTGAAGGTTATTGATCTGCAGCAAGCCACCTGAGTGGGGGAAAATGTTTATTACTTATTTATATTTTATATTTATATATGAAGCAGCATAATCGTGAAATGCAAGCAAAAATATTACAGCAAAAGAATCTCACTGTATTAAAATGCTCATAAGTTCTTATTCACATTGTCAAGGACCTTTTATAAAATTTTTATATATTTTTTTTTACATTTGTCTCATTTAAGCTTTCAATAACAGTATTAAAAAAAAAAAACTCTGCAGACATTTAGTTCAATAAGTTAATATAACAGGATTAGTTAAACCAGGTTTCTAATCAGAGGGTCAAGGTTTGGCCCACTGTAAGTGTTACACTTAACCCCATGCCCCATACACCCAGCCAGTGCATGCAGAGTGAGTTCCCATGGATAGGAAATGGGTGGGTTTTGACAGGAAGTGCATCTGGTGTAAAACCTGTGTCATACATAGTACACCTAGACAAAGCACAAGGTAACATAAGGTATAAAAAAATAGCAGTGTGACTTAGTGCTTGG
This sequence comes from Clarias gariepinus, assembly GCF_024256425.1. Taxonomy (NCBI): domain Eukaryota; kingdom Metazoa; phylum Chordata; class Actinopteri; order Siluriformes; family Clariidae; genus Clarias; species Clarias gariepinus. The sequence continues at coordinate 39,681,781 of NC_071103.1, forward strand.
TGAGTTTCCTTCGGGTATTCCGGTTTCCTCCCACAGCAGATTAGGCTAACTGGCATTGGCAGACCCCCCGCAACCCTGTAAACAGGATAAAGCATTTACACAATGATTGAGTGACTGAGTGATAATAATTATAGTAATACTGTTTTTATTACTACTATTACTTCTAATAATAATAATAATTATTATTATTATACGCATTTAATAAAAAGGAAAATTTGAAGACGCAAAGGATTGTAGAGATATGTTTATTTATTTATTTATTTATTAAGGTGAGCAAAGTGATCATAGATGGCATGTCATATTTGCACCCTTCCAGGAAATAAACTTCAGCTGATTTACCTATCGGCATGTTTCTGGGAGGTGAGAAGATCCAGAAAACCTGGAGGGGAAACTTCTTAAACAAATGCAGTAAATTGTGATGTTTGACAAGGAATAAATTACGGAATTTGTATTATATTCCGCTGTAAATTATCTGTGATGAATACACTCCACTTATTTTTACACAGTCACGCATCTTCAGGTGAAATCCACAGCCTCTATGACTCAGTGGGGTTTATTCGGACAGCGCTACAGAAACGGAGTAGTGCAGAGAACTTTTTGTGTTCCATAAAGCCATTTGTCTCTCTTCTTCACTCCTGCAGCCTGTCCGAGACGTTTCACGACACCGGTATTATTTATTTCCTCGTACATTTCAGGCTCCTGCTGCGAACATCTCAGCAGAGAGAAACTGTGCAGGCGGTAGGTGAAGGACGAGTCATGACGTGCTTTGTGTTCGTACCACGGCTGTAAATCAGTGCGATGTTCCCCTCCCCGGCACGACGGGGAGCCTTCGCAACTGTGACTTTTCACTATTTCATATTCAATACTCTCACTAACCCGGTGTGTATTTTAGAAACAGCAGAAGGTGAGAGGCGGGGAAAACATTCCGCCTGCCGAAAAGGGTAATAAAACATAGAACAGAATCCTGCAGCTTCGGTGTCCTCCGCTGGCTCAGGAGGCGTTTATACATCAGCTAGGGGGAGCATCTGGGGCAAAACAATACCAGAGATGAAAGATGCAGATAAAAAAAAAAATAAGATGGAAAACTGATATTTTTAGACTAACAGATTTCAGTCTCAGCTAATTTACTCCCCAGAGATCTACCTTTATTTCCAGTCCTATAACTTTGTTATACACTGAGACTGTATTTAGAGTCAAGATACACACAGCTCCTTAAGTTTATTTTCTGTTATTATCAACAGTACTGCCAGTACTGTACTGTTATACTGGCAATAGACTTTATGCAGTAAGTATAAGTATATGATGTATACCGTATACCTGTATGTATTTGTATGAGGTCTACTGTATATTTGTACTATACTTTATATGCCATATGGTGCATGTTTCACTTCCCTATACACTTTCAATAAGATTACTATCTGTTATGTTGTCACGCTTTCTAATGTTAAATTGGAAAGTCGATTCCCAAAACTTTCAATAAACAAACAAACAAACAGACAAATAACTGAGTTCATTTTATTGTACATTTTTATAAAGAAAGCTTTAGACAAAGTGGAAAAAAAGTCAACCCAGTGTTTTAAATCACCAGATGGTTCACATATCCCACTTCTTCTAATGTCCAGCTGCTCCTTGTTCCAAATGTTCCCTAATTTCCAAAGGTTTCCAAATCCCCAATGTCCATGCTCTAGTGTCCAGATGCTACAGAATTTTGGTGAATGTCTCTAGCTTCCATCATGTTTAGATCTCAGTGTTGGTTTTTACCAGGAGCTCTATTTCTTAACTAAGTTTACAAAATGCTGATGTATTTGGTGATGTGAAACTCAATAATTTCCCCATAGTCCAGATTTTAACATTTTCAGTGGTGCTACTTGAGAACTCCAATATGGGCAGTTGCTTGGTTTCTAGTGTTGCTAGTTCTTGATGCACCGTACCTATTTCACAATTTCTATTGTCTCAGATTTTTAGTGTCTCTAATTTCTAGATGTTTCCATTCCCTATTTCCCCCCGCTAGTTTCCATATTGTATGTTTCCTGGATTCTAATTTCCCCTGTTTTCAATGCATCTGTGTTCTCAATTTTCAACTGTTATCTAGTTTTTCAGTACTTAAATTTTCAATCTATCTCCTATTTTCTTAATTTTCAGTATTAAGGAATTTATAAATTTTTTTAAGGAATTAGTTTTTTTTCCTATTTCCCAATTTTCCCAGTTTCTACATATTTTCTTGGTTACAATTTCTCTAGTTTTCAGTCCCACTAGTTATTAATGTTGTCAGTTTCCAGATGTTATCTGGTTTCTTACTTCTAAAATTTTAAGTAATGTAACTATGTAAAAACTAATAACACTAATTTCTAGCTTTTCTAGAAATTCCTAGAAATTTCATAGAAGTTAAAACTCATAGAAATTAGAGTTATTAAGCTTAAAATTCCATATGTTATTCCCATATGTTTTCTGGTTTCAAATTCCCCAAGGTTACAGTAGCTATAACAAAATGTCAAGAGTGCCAAGTGTTAATTGTTATAAAGTTAAGTTGTTTAAAGAAAAGCTATTGAGAAACCATAAATAAGGCATAACTAATGAGTTCTAAATGAAAGAATGTCATCTTATACATATCCTCCTGTTCTTTCTTTCCTCAGAGAAGTTATTCAGATCTTTTTCACCTTCTTCTCCGGTGCACTCTGTGCTACTTGTATCCACCGCCTACGTGATTATTTTTGTCAAAAATGTAAAAGATCCCCGTGCAAACATGTCACTCAGTCTCCCACACTGCTGCAGCAGCTCAATTGTCTGGAGGAAAATCCTTTATATAAAACACACACACACATACACACACACACACACACACACACACACACATTTCTGTGTGTAGCCATTTTGTCATAATCCTGCTGGGGTGAACAGAGCGCTCTTGTCTCCACACTCAGATGCTTATATAAGACAGAAGGATTGTGACACTTCTTCGCTTACATTCATCTCCTGACCCACTTCTCTTCTTTCTTCTAGTTAAAATCCCAGCATTTTCAGCAACTGACAGGTTTCATATGTGTCTTAAAAGTCGTCATTGGAGCCTTGTGTGTGTGCGTGTGTGTGTGTGTGTGTGTGTAACATAATGTATGATCAGCGTCAGAATGTTAAAGCATCCGGATTTTTGCTCTGATTTTCCATGTGTGTGTTGAGAATTGAGAATCGAGAATTTCATAGCCTGGAACTTTAAAGTTGCAGCAGAAACTAGATTTGGATACTCCTGGTGTCCCAAATTTTAACTGTAGTTTCTAGATGTTTTCGAGTTCCCGATGCTTTCTAGTTTCTAATGCCACAGTTTCCATTGTTTCTAGTTCTCAGATTCTCCCTACAGTTTAATGCATTTACATTACAATAGCGCTGGTTGCAGACATTTTTAATTTACATATTCCCTCCTTTCTAATGCCCAAATTTCCTGTCTCTAGATTTTATATGTGGTTTTTAGATTCTTCCTAGATGCTAGTGTCCAAGGTTTTGCACATTTCTACATTTCACATTTTCCATATGTTCCAAAATTATAATGCCCTGTTTTTTTCTAATGCTAAAATGCTCTTCATCAACTAAAGCTCAGCATTTAATACCATAATTCCATCCACATTCACCACCAAGCTGGAGCACCTGGGACTCAGCTCATCTCTGTGCCGGTGGATCTTTAATATCCTAACTGGCAGACCACAGGCAGTAAGGATGGGCGGACATGTCTCAGCCCCCCTCACTCTCAGCACTGGAGCCCCCCAGGGTTGTGTTTTGAGCCCCCTGCTGTACTCATTGAAGACAATGTCATGGTGGGCCTGATCTCTGACAACAACGAGACAACCTACCTGAAGGAGATTGGAAATCTGGAGAACTGGTTCCAGAGGAACAACCTCCTTCTAAACGTCAGTAAGCCAAAAGAGCTGATAGTGGATTTCAACATTAAGCAGGAGAGGAACTACCAGACCCCCCATCATTAACGAGAGCCCAGTAAATAGAGTGGACAGCTTCAAATATCTCGATGTTCACATCACGCAGAACCTGTCATGGTCCTGTCACATCAACACCGTGGTGAAAAAGGCCCGACAGCGTCTCTACCACTGTAGACGCTTGAGAGACTTCAGACTGCCCTCCAAGGTGCTCAGGAACTTTTACTCCTGCACCATAGAGAGCATCCTGACGGGAAACATCTTAACCTGGTTCGGGAACAGCACCATGCAGGACAGACGAGCTCTACAGAGGGTGGTGCGATCAGCTGAGCTCACCATCCGCACCAAGCTTCCTAACCTGCACTCGACCACCACAAGCGGTGCTGGACCAAGGCCAGAAAGATCATGAAGGACCTCAGCCACCCCAGCAATGGACTGTTCTCTCTGTTAAGGTCAGGAAAGTTATTCCGCTCCCTGAGGAGCTTCTTCCCAATACGGTCTCTTAATCAGTACACCACACAGTACTGATCCATTTTACACATCCACACATATGGTTTTTGCACTCACTCTGGACATTCTGGACATTCATTTACACTGGTGGCCACTGCACAACTGCACTTTCTTGGTCATTAGTTAGTTAAATCACTCTGTCACTTTAAATAAATCACTTTCGAGCATATTTGCACATCCCCTGGACGTTCTGTTACCCTGATGCACAAGTCACTTTAAATATGTGAATGGCACAGCCCCTGGACATTTCCATTTTTATTTTCATTTATATCCAACTTCATTCCACAAAAAAAATCCATAAAGTCTATATTTCTATTTTGTACAGCTGTTTTTCTTATTGTTCTATATTTTTTCATATATTTACTTATATTGTGTTTTTTGTATTGTACAGTTATTTTATTTTAAATTTATTTTATTCTTTCTTAGTTAAATTTACCTTCTATTTTCCTTTTTGAATTTATTTCCAATTCATAGTCTTTTATTTTAAGGTCACGAGCAGTTATCTAAGCATTTCACTGCATATATGTACTGCGTACTATGTATGACTGTCTATGTGACAAATAAAATTTTTTATTTGAATTTGCTACAAGTTTCAGGGTCTTTAATTCCAGGTATTTTTTTAGTTTCTATGTATTTCTTGTTTTCAGATTATCCCAAGAGTTCAGTGCTCCAGTTTGCAGATGTTTTTTCTTTCCAGATTTTCCATACATTTTAATGTCTCACTTACCAACGTATAGTGGAACCTTGGATTACGAGCATAATTAGTTCCGAAAGCGGGCTCGTATTCCAAAACACTCATAAACCAAATCGAATTTGCTATTATAAGTGTTTCCGTTTGTGCGTGCGGGCGCTGTGTACGTGTGTGTGTGTGTGATAAGCTAATGTATGAGGCTGCTCCCCTTCCTGTCTTACACAGTTACCCTTCCTCCACTCATTTCACCAAGACACGCGCACACACAATGGAAACACTGTTTTATCGGAAAAATAAATGAAAAATCTCTCTAACGGAATCACTGCTGTAAGTACAAATAAAACGAATGAACCTGCACTTTACCTTTGAAAAGAATCGCGACAGAGCAGTGTTTCTGTGTAGAGCAGAGAGAAAGAGTGTGTGTGTGAGGGCCAACGTAGGAGGGGTCTGTGCACACAGACACAAACATCAGCCTTGAGCTCTCTCTCTATTGGGACCTGCTTTATTCATCATGTGTCCTGTACACACATGCATACAGACATATATTTTTTACGCGTACACACATGGTCTCAATGTTATAGTAATTTTACCAGTAAGAGATGCGCAAGACTCAGCAGAGGAGACGATTACCCACAATTCCGCAGCGCAAGAGAGAGAAAAACCATTGGCTCAGTTGTGATCACGTGACGCTTAGCGTCAAAACAAGAAGCGCATGCAAGATACATGATACTCGTAAACCAAGACTTGCTCATTTTCCAAGACAAATTTTTATTAAACATCTTTGCTTGTCATGCGAAACACTTGCAAACCATGTTACTAACAATCCAAGGATTCACTGTATTTTACTCCTGATGTTTTTAGTTTTTAGACTTCCCTAGTTTCTAAAGTCCTACTTTTAATGTTTGTAGGTTCAAATAATCATAGTCTCCAGATTCTTCTTCATATAAGCAGTTAATTGGTTAAGCATCTTGCTCAAGGGCCCAACAGTGGTACCTTGTTGGTGCTGGGGTTTGAACCTGGGACTCTCTGATCAGTAGCCCAATGCCTTAACCACTGAGATGCCTCTATAGATGCTTTTGTGTTCATAAGTGAGGTTTCTGTTGTTTGTTGTTTCCAGATTGTAGCTCAAGTTTCCAGATGTTTCTACTTTCCAAAAAGCTTACCAATGTCTAGTATATTTTGTTTCGATTGTGTCTGGTTTCCTATTCTTTTCTAGATCCAATGTCTTGATTTCCAGTGTCTTCAGTTATAAATGTTTCCTAATTTGCATGGTATTCTTTTTTTTAGTATATCCCTAAAGTCCAGTCCTCCACTTTGTAAAAGTTTTTTTTTTTTTTTCAGATTCTTCCTACATTTAAATGACCCACTCACAGCATATTTGGCTCCAGATGTTTCTAATTTCAAGATTTACCTAGTTTCTAATTTCCCCCTTACCAGTGATTTTCTATTTTTTAGATTCTCTGTGACTTCTAATGGCCCAAATTCCAGTGTCTGTAGTTCACGATGTTTCTTTATTTTCAGTGTGCTTAACTTCCAGATGCTTTCCAATTCTTAAAAGTCCCTTTTAGGTCTTTCCTTGCACACTCATCTAGTGCACTGAGAGTAAAGGACATTTGCTTAGTGCTCACTGCAGATGTTGTACAGTATGTGATATAAGGCAGTAATTTAATTTAAAGCTTTGTAGTAGAGACAAAGCTTGTAGTGAAATCTACTAATCTAATTTAATTGATTTTTTGCTATAATCTGTTTATACCATGTAGTGCTCATTAATATAATCCAACAAATGATGATGATGATGATGATGATAGATTTCTGTGTTCATTTTGCAGTCAGAGATTAATCCAGATTAAAGCTCCAGTTCTGATTTACTGAGATCCAAGAAATTAAAAGACTTATGTTCTGGGTATATCTGATTAATCCCCTGTGTTACAAAAGGATAAGAAAAAATGATTTCTGTTTTAATGCAAGTAGAAAGGAAAGCAGTTAAAAGCGAGTAAAACGATAACAACAAAAACAACAACAAACAAAGTTAAAAAGACAATAGGATTTAATAAGGACTTGTTACATAACATTTGTACATTAATTAGCATATTATTAAAATAGAAAGTTGATTAGAAAAAAGTTTTAAGAACTATTTTTAAATTAATTGGTTGACTATGAAATCCCAAACTAGCAAATTAATTATACACTGCATACGTATTTACCCCTTTGGCAATTTGGTAATAATTCTCTTAGAAGACAATATTAGACTTTATAAGACACTCAGAGTTTTAATAATTCACACTTCCAGTGTATTTAGTTCCAGGTGTTGTCTAATTTGTAGTGGCCCTAAATTGTGGAATAGGTAACTATAAAAAGAACTTAAACACTATTTGATTAAATAGGCATATAAGTAAAAGAAACTGTAATTTTTTTAACCAAATTTATAATTTTATTCAGCTTTGGGAATACCTGTGTTCAGCATTAAATCGAATCGTGATACACACTCCCCTTTAGTGATTAAGAGTCTACAGTACATGAAAGTAAAACCTCAGGGCTGTAATAAAATTACTGAGGGGTCCTTTTTTTTTGGCCAGCAGGGGGCTCACACTTCTCCAGTTTCACATCACACTCAGTACTACAGTAGTTACTACTAATTGGACTCCTGTCCTTGTCCCGGCAGGGCAGGAGAATGGATTTATTGACTGAAGTATGCCTGACTTTGTTATGATAGATGGTGATACGTTCCTTTTCGGCTTGTTAGTATTGTTTTCCCGGTTGACCTATTATATCACAAACCAAAAGAATTGACAAAGTAGTTATCTAGCGGCAAACTGATAGCAGGTTGAGTGGTAAAAACTTTATGATGAGATGCATGAGATGCATGCCATCTCTAATGGTTATGATGTCATCCAGAGACAGACGGCATCACTGTAGTGTTAACAACTTCTTAGGCTTTTACACATTTTGTCAAACTCACGGCGTGGGAATTAGAGCATGTGTGGAATGCTATGTCCAATTTCTGTGTCCCACTGAGTAATACAGTACAAGAAACACCTCGACTCCCCACCGAGTCTAGAACATTTTTTATGGTGAAAGTGGACAAGTGTGGGTGAAGGCGGCAGTGCTAGATTATTCACCATTAAAATAAAGTCTTGTCAGTGTTTTAGCTACACTGCATATTTCAAATGCTATTGGCCGGTGCATTTTAACACGTCAGGCTGCAAAAGGAGCTAAGTCACCATACACAGTCAAGTCATGGCTCGTGAGTTATATCTTTGAGGCTTTTAAATTATGCATAGGACACAATTTGCGTGTGGTGTGATTTCTGCAGTGCTGCCGCTCCTTAATTTAATTTAAGGTCAAAACAGCAAGCCAGATGTTTTTTATGTAACCCCTTCGCCCTTCATTAGCGTCGTGATGAATCTGATTTCTTATCAACGTCACACATGCTGTGAAAACTGCTGAGGCATGAATGCAGCTTTACAGTCCGCTTGCTGCGCTGGTCAGGAAAGGTGTACCGGTGGACGAATCCGCTCTTCTCGTCACTCGCCTCATATTTTCCTTTACTCTGTATATTGTTATTTCTATATGCGTCTTGTTTTATTTCTGGGACAAACTCTCTCTCTCTCTCACACACACACACACACACACACACACACACACACACACATTTTCTACAAGGCTTTCTGTGAAGAAAGCAATAATAATGATTTGCACTTCTTCTGGTCTCTATTAAATCATCTCAGCTATTTTTGCCCAAATTTATGCAAACGGCCTGAATTCGTTGCCCTGATCTCAGACGGGGAAACTTTCATCTGAGCTCCTCTGTCACACACTGCCACTTCAAGCGGTTACAGAAAGCCCGGCTCTCTTTCTGATTTATTTATAGTAAAGACTTTGACTATCTCATGGGGATGCGTAAGTTGGGAAATGAAATGAAGCTAAAAAAGATTAGTGGCAAGAAGCACGGCTGCAACTGAGCACTAATGCTCAATTGGGGAGCTATGAATTGTTTTAAAACTGATAACTATCTGCAAAATTCATATTACAGTATTTCAGTGTAGTGAGCTACATCTATCTAGTGAGCCTATGAGTGAATGAGAAGCAACAAAAGAATTAAACACATCACTGGATATATTATATACACCACTACTATAAATCATTTATAAACCCTTATTAAAACGATAATTGTGGATTCTTTCAAGCTTGTGATAAAAAAACAACACCTGACCATGGTGTGTGTGTTTTTTCTTATTGTACCACAAGCTTGAAAGAATACACAATTATCGTTTTAATAAGGGTTTATAAATTATTTATAGTAGTGGTGTATATAATATATCCAGTGATGGGCATGTGTTTAATTCTTTTGTTGCTCCATATTCACTCATAGGCTCACTAGACAGATGTGAGCCTATGAGTGAATGAGGAGTGACAAAAGCCTCCTTTTCTGCAGGGGTGCGAAGGGGCAGAGCGATGGGAAAGGGCACGACTGGGAATAATCATCTTTAAAGAATCTCTGGCTTTCTCCTCATTATAAAAGAAGGCACTAAGTTTAGCTTGATGTCCTGGGGGTTTATAAGGCCTATTACTGCCCTTATACGGCTGCTTCAATACAGATACAGTGGAACCTTGGATTGCGAGCAAGCTTGTACATCAAACACTCATATATCAAAGCAAATTTTCTCATAAGAAATAATAGAAACTCAAAATATTTGTTAAACAGCGTAAAAAATTTTATACGATTCAATTAAAGATGATTCATTGCACAACCCAAAAATATTCATATACAAATAATTAATACAAAATAAAAAGTAAAAATAAATTAAATTAACTGGTCTTGAGTAACACTCAAAAACCAGGTTACCTGCAATACTTGCAAGCAGAGCTGGCTCCACTGTAGTTGCATCGAGTGCGGTGATATCATGTGCCCCAGGGACTTTAAAGGCATAGAACCAAATCGCGCCATTTAATCTTCACGTTGGGGACAGCTGCAAAAAGACTGCACGATCTCCCATGACACTTCCACTCTTGCACAGAGCTGGTTTCCATGATCCTGCCACCAAAGAGGAAAAGGCCGCTGTGTCTTTGCCCAAATTTAAGGCCTCCGTTCCCAGCTGGGAAAGCTGCCTGGCCGCCCGAGGTCATGAGGGACTCCCACCTGTTGCTGCACCCAAGAAGAGCTGGGAGAAGCCAGTTTGCCAGTCAACCAAGAGGAGCCATTTGAAAGGGGATGCAGGAGCAGCTACCTATGTGGGCACCTTCTGACACTATGCCCACCAATATCACTCGCTAATCTCATGCCCACAAGCCAGCTGGGCACTGCCTCCAGACCTGCATGTGCAGACATTCATCACTTTCATCCCCTTTTTTCCATCCTACCTTATTAAACCATTCTTTTTCACTTTTTTCTAAATAACATTTACCTTTTTTCATTTAAGACTTTTCCCATTTTTGTGTGTCTGAGGTGCCAAACGGGTCAAATCCGTTACACAAAACAACATTACCAGCTCAATTTATTTCTCATATAAATCTAAAGAGGGAGATTAAACAGAGGCTGGTGATGTAATGTAAATGTAGGTAATGTAAATGCAGACAGGAACTACAGTGCGTTGTACAACATTAAATGCAACTATAAACATATATTTTATTTTTATTAATTGTAAATAGACTTAGAGTAGAAAAAAACCAATAATAAAATCAATATCGACCAATCCGGGCTTTAAAAGCACTCCTGGTGATATTTCACTCTGGCTGTAATCTCAAAGAACACAGAGCGTGCCTCGGTGCCGTCTGAGTGTCTGTCGATTTCTATGCATTTCAAACGACCTTCTCATGTCAGACGCTTGCAGTCATTTAGAACGTGAGATTTGTGCAGCCTGGACATCATGGACATAAATGTTAATGAAATAAATGCAGTCTGAGTTTCTGATGAAGCAAATGGCCAAAATATATACTATTGAATTATTCAATTATAATCAATTTAAAGTGATTTAAGTTCATTATTAAACACTTCGGGCAAATATTTGAAATGCACTGCGGTGTAGCGGGGAAAGATGCAGAAACTGTGATTTGTTTCCTCAAAGCCCTCACTGGCACTGTGGTTTTAATCATTTAAATTAAAATTAAAATTATGTTTAAAATGTTACATTATACCCTGATCTAATAGTGTCCTTCAATCAAAATGTTCACTTTATGAAAATTATGTCGATTTTTGGGCTGACAATTTTTCAAAATTTCTTACTTTTGGAAGTTAGGAGGCTTCCATTGGATAATTACTGCAGTGATTAATGGTTATTTAATGCAGAAGGTGCAAATTATTGTCCTGCATCAAGCAAAAACAACAACTAAGGAGGTTGCTGAAACTAATAAAATTAGCTCTTAAAGCAGTAATTTATGTAATCGCTCAGCATAATAAATAGTCTGTTTTAAAAACTTGGACAAGAGCCTTTAAAAAAAACTTGCGCAGGCCTACTTTCCTCAAATGCCGTAGAGTACTATTGTTATGCAACAGAGTGTTTCACTTATTTACCATTTATTTATCCATTTAGGTTTGAACTTCTCATTTTGAAGGCTCCCTTTTAACCAGTCTCTCTAATCTTAAAAAGCACAATCCTTTGAGATATTTTTGTTTACCGTACAATAGTCACATTGCTGAAAAGCTTTCAGATAACATGGTGGGTGCAATTTACTGAGCTGAAAGTTGCAGTTGCCATGGCGACACACACCATTGGGGGTGTGTTTTATTTTATTTTCCTCTATTTTAATCTTGTTTTTTTTTTATGGCACTTGTTCACTTGTTACCTGAATGTGTTCACCTGTTCTGTGTTAATGTATCATTAGTTTCTATGAGTTTCTCTTTTTCTGCATATCCTTTAACTTCTCGTTTTGATCCTCACCCTGCTCCCTTGTTTTATAATGATGGGTTGCATTGTGTTAACCATTTCCTGTGACCATGACCACGATTTCCTTCTTTTTCTAATGTTTCTTCATTTTATCAGTTTGACGAAAAAATGGAAAAATGTGCAAGAATGTGCAGCCTGTTCTCTGAAGGAAAGACAAGTGTGTGTGTGTGTGTGTGTTATTAGAGAGGAGAAAGCCTAAGGTGCAGCTCGGAGACAGTGTGACTGGAAGAGACAAGGCATTACAGAAAGCTAAACGATATTGTTGTTTAATTCTCGCTAATCACACTGTGAGTGATAACACCGGAGGGAAGATGAGGAGAAAATAGCTTCTGGTGTACAAACTGTGTAAACATTTCAAGATAAATTGTTTTTCATTAACCACTACATGCTTTATGCTGCATGAAACATGTGGAAGGAGATAAAAGATGATACACACCACAGCATGCACAGTAACGTGCAGTTACTGAAGGCAGGATCCGAACACGGCGTTTATTATGGGGATATTTACATTTACAGCAGAAACACTTATCTGGAGAGACTTGAGGTCTTTATCGGTAAAGACACCCCAACTGGTTCCCTACAGCAGGTCAAGAGTTATTTAGTTTTCCACTTACTAATAGAAGAAAGAGGAAGTTCTTTAGTGACTCAGTTGTTCAAACATCTAGGGAAAGTTCATCTCACTGTGCAAGTCAAGTTAAAAAAAGACATAAAAGCCTGGTGAAGACTTAGGAAGAAAGACACAGGACTTACTGTAATAAGGACATAGTAATGACTCTATTGATAAGAGCAACACTGTAACCAAGACTTCTTATTGACTTTATATGATGTCTTCCTAGAACAACAGTAATCCTGATCCCTTCTGCCCTCCAGACCTGCCTGATTCATCCTGATGCCCCATCTCTGGGTAGAGGATTTGGATTTGGCTTTGGTCTGCATTTAATCCGAGCATGTTTTCTGTGATGGCTTGTGACTGCTCTTATCATTTTATTATTATTTTTTAGGACTGAAGTACTCAAGCCTTGATTAGTGATGATGACCACAGCAAAGTGGACTTCATGGTAAGTAAAACACATTTCCTGTTATATAATTGCACTTTCAGTCTTACAGCACAGAGTTACACAATGTATGGTTGTGCTATCTGACTCATATTCACCCAAATGTTCCCTTACGCGTCTGGCTCCTCTCAAGGTTTTTGAGCTTTTCCCTCTTCACTGACTCCTCTGGATTCATTATTATGAATAAATTAACAAAGCTATAAATCTATTTAGTTTTTAACTATTTGTGACAGTGTCAACTGATAAAAGTGCTGCATAAAATCAAACTAAACTGAACTGAATCACAAGACTACACACACACACACACTGACTTTCTATTTGCACAGGGTGCCATTACTTTCACCCTTGCCGAATGATTAGTCTTGTTTGATTAGTTTTAAATAAAAAATGCATTTTAAAACTGGTTTCATTTCAATTTGTCTGAAATTGTAATAAATAAGTGATTTAGACATTAGACTGTAATTTGCAGTGGTGTAGTACAGGGTCTATGCAGGTACACCACGAGTCAAAAGTTTGTACACCCCTTCTAACAGCATTGTTGTTCCTGATGTTTTTGTATTTTGTTCTACACTGTAAAACAATACTGAAGGCGCTTATCCAAAATACACAATAATCCCCTCTGAACAGTTGATATTGAGATGTTTATCTGCTCCTTCTGCTCTGTAAAGCTTCATAACGGCTCTAATCTGAGGTGCTGGTTGTTAATTGGTGATTTCTGAGGCTGGTGACTCTAAATGAACTTCTCCTCTGGAGCAGAGCTCAGTTTTGGTCTTGTTTTCCTGGGAAGGTCTTCATGAGAGACAGTTTCATCATCATGGAGCTTGATGGGTTTTACAAACGCACTCGACACAATACTGTTCTTGTAGGAACTGATCCAGAACAGCCGACCTTCATGTCTTAAAGTAACAACTGACTGTCATTATAGTTGTTGTTACTTAATAACCTAAAAACATATATATTATTTAATTGTTTTGAAACAACAACAACAACAACAACAACAAAAAGAAGGTGTGTCCAAACTTTTGATGACTACTACATGTGTGTAGCTGATTATTATCCAGTTGGCACTATGTTCACCCACTTCTTTATCCATCTAGATGGGCTGATACTATAGCATTACGTTACTGTTCAAGGTCTATTTTAAATAAAAAAATATATGCATTGCACTTGCATTTGTCGCAAAACTCTTCAAGTGCATGTGTGTCTCAAAAACTTGCAAGGGGAAAAAACTGCATATGACCATTTTTCTCAGTAAAAACTCATAAGTGAGTTTTAAATATTTAATATTGATACTGTTTAAAGGTATTAAAACCCTTAAACTAGAATTTCGTTGTATATGATAATACTACGTCCATTGTGATACAGACCTCGTGTTGAAAATTTAAATCAACAAATTAACAGGAAAAAGGAAATGAACTATCAAACAAAAATGGACTTTAAAAAAAAAAAGAAAAAAAAAAGACACTAACAGTGCTACATCAGTGTCTCCATCTACCATAGCAGCAGCTCATGGAACAGCAACTCAGATACTCACACTTTCTTTTGTGAACTAAATATGCGAAAGCAGTCTTACATGTCACTGTTTATAACACAGGGCATTTTTCTCTATGCCGGCGGGGCCACTTTAAAAAAGATCAATTTAAAAAAGAGAGATCAATTCACACCACAGCACAACTGGTGTATAAAATCACATCAACCTGATGGCATTAATATGATTCGCAGTCGATCAGTAGAGAGTTTTCTTAGCTTATAATTTAATCAAAAGAAAATAGCAAGATCTGAAGAGTTTTCTGAACAAACAACATTTTCACAAACAGCAATTTGCTCTAAAAACCTCACAGAGATAAATGTACCTGTGTCTCGTTCGCTAAATAAGGAGCATAAATGTATTGGCTGTTTATAAAGTTACCAGGGGTAAGTCATTCAAATGTGCCATTTCGTCATGTATAAAATGTATAAATCATAAAATCTTGTGTTTGAAATCTCGGAAAAAGTTTTAGAAGATGGTGCCGATGTTAAATTGCAAAAGTTTTCCCCTTTTCGTGCAAACCTGCGTTTATTCCCGGCACGTCGTGAGGCCGTGGTGCTGATTCGCAGCAGTCAGGGTGATGAACGCTGCTGAGAGACAGCCAGCCTCGGAGAGGACTCCAGAGCAAGTGAGGGAATTCTGGAGGAGACAAGCGGAAGCTCACGCCGAGGAAAGGCTGCTGGAGGGTGGAGATGGCAGCTGTCCAGGTGAGACTCGGGTGGAATTTGAGCTGTAAACAGGAGATGGTGAGTTCAGAGGAGAAGCGCTGACTGCTGGCTGTGAGGAATGACTGTGAAGATCTCTCAGCAGTGTATATAAGACTGACTTTAGCCACTGCTTCAAAGCGTTAAAAAAGACTTGCTGATTAAAGCAGCGCTCTGAGACATTCTCGAACAACTTTTATTCAAAAGTGCAATCCCCCTGAGAGAAGGTTAAAGAGCGATGTGTCTCTTTACCTCTTATATTTTAAACTCTAATATTCTGTATATCTTATTCAGTATATCATAACACGGGTAATTAAGGGCGTATTTCTTATCTTATCTAGAAGCCTCTAGGGACCGTAGAGGCCAATAGTGACTGTTGTATTTATTCCTATTTTACGACAGTGGTTGGACCTCCGGTCAACATTCACACACTATAAGCAACTCTACAACACCAATTATCCTAATAATAGAACCCGGTGCAGAAATCGAACCTGGACCCTGGAGGTGGGAGGCAACAGTGCTAACCACTAAGTCACAATGCCATCAATTAAGGGTCGATGCATTTAATCAGTTATTACATAAATGGGGCAATAACATCCATCTTCAAAGTTCAGCTACTGACCAATCAGAAGCCAGAAATGAACATCACTGTGCCTTTATTACAAATGTGTAGCTACATCATTACCCACTGTACATAACTGTAATAATACATAAATGCTCAAACTCATTCATATAAAGGTTTTAGCAGCATATACATTAATAATATTAGATCATATAATAATAATAGTAATAATAATTTTTTTATTATTATATAATTATTCAATTGTATATAATAATAATAATAATAATTATTATTATTATTATTATTTTTTATAGATGATTAATTGCATATCTGAAAATGTACTCATGTTATAAATTTTAGTTCAATGCAATAAAATAACAGAATTCTCTCTCTCTCTCTCTCTCTCTCTCTCTCTCTCTCTCATTCATTTTCTATAGTGCTTATCCCGTACAGAGACACAGGGGGCCTGGAGCCTACCGCAGGGGACACTTACCCTAGGGCAAGCGGCAGGGTACAACCTGGACCACAAACGAGCACACACACACAGTATGGGGAATTAGCCAAATCTGTGTGTCACTTCTAAACCCATTCAAGCACTGGGAACGGAGATGGGAATCAAACACTCGGCTCTGGAGAGGCGAGGCCCAGTTAAAACAACATCTAATCTTAATGTACACATTTAAGATTTGATAAAATAGTAGACTTAGTTATTGGTATTAGTACAACTTGTTAGTATTTTATTGCAGAAATAATAATTTGTAATTTCATAGTGCATTTATAGTATTTTTATTACAATATGTATTATTATTATGATATAAAGTCCCCAGACTTTACAAAAATCTATATATTAATATAGTTTAGTTATAGTGATGTGGTATAATTATATTATTTGTATTAAATAAATAAATAAATAAATAAATAAATAAAATAAAAATAAATAAATAAATAAAATAAAAATAAATAAATAATAAATAAATAAAATAATAAATAAATAAATAATAAATTAATTAATTAAATAAATAAATAAATAAATTAGAACTTTATTAATCCCAAAGGGATATTTTCGCATATCCCAATTAGGAAACTGGGGTCAGAGCGCAGGGTCAGCCAGTTTTACAGCGCCCCTGGAGCACATAGGGTTAAGGGCCTTGCTCAAGGGCTCAACAGTGGCAACTTGGCGATGCTGGGGGCTATGCTATTAACCCAGTAACCCACAGCCTTAACCGACTGAGCCACCACTGCCCCATTACAAGATTATTAAAAAACATTAAAATCTCCAGCCCTTACACTCTAAAAAAATGTCCGTAATTTTAACAGTAAAATATCGTATACATGCTACAGAATAAAACCATATTTCACAAAACTTGAGATAACCGTAGAATTTACAGTTAAAAACTGTAATTAGTTTTACAGAGTGAGACCTTAAATTGAACAGTTAAAAACATATAAAAATATGGTTTATTGCAGTAAAATCTACAAAATACTGTATTTATGAAAAGGAAAACATCATTTTATTTCCGTCAGTTTAAGCATTATGGATATGACATTACATACATCATCATCATACACTTTCAGAGAAGTTATTTGTTACTAATATACTGTAGCATCAGTTTATATTTTAGTAAACCTTTGTTGATAGAGTTTAAAAATCAGAATAATATCTGCTCTGTAAAAAATAAACCATGAATTTTACGGCAGCTGGCAGCTCTGGTTGCCAGAAATTTATTGTAAAATATACCGTAGCAACATTATTGGTTGTACGGGATTGCACTCATTATACTGTATATTTTAATGATTTTAATAGTTTTTTCCACGGTTTATAGCCGTCTAATTTACATTAACCAAGGACCTTAAAGTCGTGATTGGTATTCTGCACTTGATCACTGTGGCAAGGACAGCCGGTAGCACGCGCCACCGTTTTGCCCGCATGCCAGCAGGGCACTGCCCACCAGAACTGCACGTGCACATCTTTCCTTCCCTTTTTCCCTCCCCCCCTGCTTTAACCCTTTCCTTCCCTAAGTAATATTACCCCTTTCTCATAAGACTTCGCCACATGTCCGTGTTTGTTGTTGCCAAACCCATTACAAAATACATGATCATATTTAACACCCTGGTGCAGTATGCACTTAAAACCACAATGCAGAACAGAGGACATAAACAAGTTTAACATGTGTGTAATGAAATAATTTTTGTGTAAATTTGTAATAAAAGCTCTTCTATAAAATTATATGCTTAAATTTTTTGCCCAAAACGCTTACAAATTTTCTCCCCGTGCATGGTGGTTTTCCTCCATGTCCCTGCCCCCCTGTATACAGGAGAAAGCTGTATAGATGATGAGTGAGTGAGTTCTGAGCTGTAAGAAAGATGGTTATGATCCATATTTGTTATGATGTAAACCCTGGAATTTGATGGGATTAAACAGTTTTTTGTAACAACATAAACATGTTAATTAGACAGTTATAAATAAACAACGGTGCTACCATATTTTTTACGGTAGAATTCTGGCACACAGCTGCCGTTTTTTTACCGTAAAAGTTCAATTATTTTTTTTATAGTGTACAGAAAGTAACTGTAACAGATCTGCTATCTGCTATACTGTATGCTAATGCTAATAACCATTATGAGGTGTTTTTACTTTTCTATTTTTCCTCCCCTTGTGCGGTGATTAACAGAAACATTAAGACGAGCTCATGACTACCCCCCCCCCCCTTTAAAAAAAGAGGCATGACAGGCTTTGAAATGAGTTTAAACTAGAAGAGAAAGTGATAAGCATAACTTCATTTGAAAAAATGTCAAGTAGCCCTTATGAGCTTTTATTCATTATTAGCAATGTTATCATTTCTCTTTTTTCCTCTTTCTCTAGACGCACACCATTACATCCTCATAAAAAATAAAAAAAATCCAATGTGGCCTTTCATGCTGGGATCATGAAAAAGCAATTCAGGAACAGGCCCAGTGCTGGAGCGACTCATTAAAAATACATCAGCTCTGAATCCCACTCTTTAACCTCAGTAAAACACGTCGGGTAATTTCTGTAACGCTGCGTGAGACGTTTCTTTCTTTCTTTTTTTTTCTCGTCTAATACATGCTCCTCGGAGCTGTGTGTCAAATTGAAAAATAAATGGCTTGAAGGCACTTTTTAACCTTCAGTGCTTTTCATTATTGCCTTGGTGTGAAAGGCTCACCTCGTCAGGAACTGCTTCGTACTAAAGTTTTAGTTTGTTCTTAGAATTCTCTACAACATATTGATTTAAATAATGCCTCATTACATCCAAAATTCAATTTTTTACACCAGACAAAAAGTCAAAATAGCAGTTCGACAGAAAACCCAGAAATTGCTAATGAGCATAGTGTGGCTGACAGTAGTGAGGGAACATGCTCTCTGGCGTGACATTAGAAAGAAACCAGACCTCAAGCACAACCCATTTAATGAGAAGGGCACAGAACAGGGTTTATGTTGTTCTTATAAAAAAGTACAAATATCCAGTTTTATGTCTTTAATATCCTTCACACATTGTTCAGCCTCAATAATCCGGTGCTTTTTATGTAGCTTTGCTAAAACAAACATCAGCATTACAGAGAATAACTGCTCTCTGATACAGCATAAACATATACCAAACAAACAAACAAACAAATAAACAAACAAAACAAAGTGACAAAACAAAACCACAAAAAATGCAGTGGACCTATATCATAGCCTTGTGGAACACCAAACTTTATTTTTGGCACTGTTAGAACAGTCAGTTTGCATCTCCATGCATATGACCTTCACATGGGCTTCAAACACACTGTTTATAGGTTTAAATCCAAGTGAGCAACTAACCCTTTGTGAATGTGCATTTTTCTAAGTAACAAGAATACATGGGATTTCTCTTAAAATAGTGCCTAGAAGTCTAGCCAGAAGTATATTAATTGTCTTCATTTTTTTTCCTTCTTGCCTGGAATTATGTCAACAACAACAGAAGAAAACACAATATGATATATCATACATAGACCTGCTGAATAGGTGAGGGAAACAAAATTAAATGCCTCGCCCCCTTGAGGCGGAATCCTATTAAAAATAAATTCATCTGATTTAAACCCACAGCTCTGCTAAACAAGAGACATACAAGAATCATTATATCTGTGAAATAAAAGATTAACTGAATCTAACTCAGACTTTCTGAACAAGAAACAAGTGTATCGTGATTGTAACCTAAAAGATTCTCTGAATCAAACCTCGACCATCTTGAACAAGGAAAACCCTTGAAAGAGGAAAAAAATGACAGTCTGTCTTTTTTGTTGAATTAGGATGTAACATAAATGTGAAAATTTTGTATTAGACACATTTTTAAATCAAAGTCGCGGCGAATCACTTAGAGGGAAATAATTTCTTTTCTGTTAAATTATATCTCATTGCACCTCGAACATCTCGTCACTCTGGTTCGGGTTGACATTTTAAAATGATGATTAGCTGCACTGGAAATTAAAAAAGGCCTTTATTACAACTGAGCATATTACCCGGGAGAATCAGCAGCGGCAGTTTGTTATTAATCTGTGACAGTGGGATGAAGATGTCTCTGGTTCATTCCACCATCTTGTGCTTTCAGTGTAATTTCTCAAGAAAGAATTTTGTTTAATATGAAGATCAGATGCAAATTGAGGTGTTGAAGTGGATTCAGTCATGGTCTGAGGGTTGACTTGGGACAGCTTGATTGGTCAGAAGAGACGGTGTAGATAAAAGGGTAGAGGCAAACCTTATAGCTGAACGCCTGTAGCTGCAAATCACAAATTTATATTAATAAGTTATTGTTTTTATTTATTCGTCAATTACAGAACGTGTGTAGGTATTGGTTGCATGAATTTTTGTGTGAGAAAAAAATGTTTATTTAACATGTGAAGAAGGAGTCTCCAGTGTCAGTGCTGTGCATTTCAATCCTTTAACATGTTCAGGACAGAGGAGTTGATATTGTTTTGTTTTCTTTGTTTGCTTGTCAGCTTTTTACTTTTATACTTTCCTAAACATTGTTCTGGAGTGTTCAGGTTTCATGCAAAGCCACGTTCTGTCAAAACTCCCTCCTTAAACCTAATATGAATTAGCTTTAGGGGGGGAAAGTGTTTTCCCCACACAACCACTGAGATGAGAATGATGAATGAGCTCTCTCTCTCTCTCTCTCTCTCTCTCTCTCTCTCTCTCTTACCCTCCCTCCCTCTCTCTCTCTCTCTCTTACCCTCTCTCTCTCTCTCTCTCTCTCTCTCTCTCTTACCCTCCCTCTCTCTCTCTCTCTCTCTCTCTCTCTCTACACACACAGTTCTGTTTAAAATCAGCTCTATTTTTTACTATTTGTTTTCCAGCTTGAGTTTCAGATATGAGAAGATGTTAAGGTTTTGTCAGGTTACTATCCTTAAAGATAAATCAAACTAGAAACATTATTCTCAAAGCTCTACTGAGATCAGATGATTAATGTTTCATTATGAAACCATTTATCCATGTATGGAACAATGTGCTGTCTGCCATGAGCAACTCGAAGATGAAAATAACCATGTTAGATTTTAGCTTTTTTTAAAAAATTAGATTTGCAAATGCATTTTACCCCAGAACCATGAGTTTCCTCCAGCATTTTATACAAAAGAGGAGTTATTAATGCATTACATGTGTTTTAATCCGTTTGTTATGCAAAGACCTCTCTGGTTTATTCTTTTGATGTTACTGTTTTGCCCAGAAACATATAATTACAAAAAGTGTTGTAGTTACTGGAGCATAATAACCCCTAGTTAGGACGAGCTACGGAGTTAGCTCAGATTATTAACAAAAACTACAAGGAATGAATGAGTTTTTTTTTTTTTTTTTTTGGCAAAGTTTTAGTTAGAGCATTGTGGTGGCATCCTCTTATCTCATATAAAAATCTGACTAACGATTATGTTTTCCTTCAAAAGTTCAAAGATGTATTTTACCATTAAGCATTCATAATAAATGTAACAACATTGTTTGGACAGCCGGACGGTCAAACAATGATCAAATATTTATTTAGTTCAAACAGTTTGTACAGCATGAAAAATGCACTAAAAATTCTTTGTAATATGAATTTTTGCCCCAAAAGGTGTACTTAGTCATGTGACTAGGGCTCATTATAATGTCGTGTGTGTAAAGCCCTTTATAATGTTTAAGATCTTGGTCATGTGACTAGGGCTTGTTATAATGTTTGTTCTCGGTCATGTGACTAAAGCTCGTTATAATGTTTAAGAACTTGGTCACTAAAGCTCGTTATAACGTTTACGTTCTCTGTCATGTGACTTAAGCTCGTTATAATGTTTAATTACCCGGTCATGTGACTAAAGCTCTTTATAATGTTCAAGATCTCAGTCATGTGACTAAAGCTCTTTATACTGTTTAACATTTCGGTCATGTGACTAAAGCTTGTTATAATGTTTACAAACTTGGTCATGTGACAAGGGCTTGTTATATGTGACAAGGGCTATGTTTGCGTATTTGGTCATGTGAGTCCTCAGACATGTAAACATAAAGATGATGTGATTTTTATGTGCTTTGCCAAAGTCTGCATGAATGAATTTTGGCAATATACTTAAATATTTATTGCTTAAACCAAAATTCTGATTTGTGTCCATGCATCTCCGGGGCAGGTCTATGTTCCCAAATAATTGTGCTTCCTTTAAGTGATATATTCAGAAATAAAACACAACATAATCATTGAGTGTTAAGCTCTTTGGAGAGTGGATTACTTTTCAGTGTGGAGGTGTGTAATATAATTAGTACTGAAATAGCTCTAGGATTATAGCTTATAAATTTCAATCTATCTTCTCAGTCAATTTTATGGACTGTGTCTGCCTGCACGCCAAAGCATTACACCGTGTTTTAGCTTTTATGAAAATCTTAGTCGAGGAAACAGAAAATCTCATTTCACTGGACATACCTCCTTTTCATTTATTTCCCTTTGTATAAAGACACTCCAGGAAGTGCTGACTCTTTTTATCTTATATATATATATGTCATTCGTAATTATTTACAGTATGTAGTAAAAGTCTGTTTTAGATTCTTGGTGAAAAAAGAAATGTCAGAGAAATAATATAATGACACTTTTTCACTGTCCTCACACACACACACACACACACACACACACACACACACATCAAACAAAGAAACTTAAATTTAACAAAACTTTTAAAATTATATAAAAGCCACAAATGACGGCCAAAACAATACAAGTTTAATTATGCACTTTATATTGTACATAGCATTTACTTTTCAATGGAATGAAACTCTTTAGGGACGTAAGACCAAATCAGTCACATATCACTGCTCTTCATTTAAACACACCTTATTATCTTTTATCTATTTCCTCTTGGGTCCTCAGCTTTCTTATGGCTTAACATTTCCCCCATTTTAACATATTTGAATTCACCACATTCTCCTCACACCTCTTTTCTTTACAACATTTCCCATGATGAGCCTCAGATTCGGTAAAATAAACATCAATATCAGCCTCATTAAGTCACATTTGCATCGAAGCTCGTGATGTACGTGCATCTGTTCCTCCATTGGAGATTATGTTCTGCAGACAGCCAGTTCCCTCGAGCGAACACACCGAGAAACCTGAAACCCCCGAGGCATAAACACTCTCTGGTCCCTTTAACGGCTCCCGTCTGCACCATCTGCCCATCAGAATTTAGATTTTATAGCAATTTCTGTACAAATCTCTTCTTTATATTACAGAAATCATTATTCTCACAGAGTTCCACTCCAACCTCAACATGAACATGTACATAAAGTGTTTTGGACAGACCAGTACAATCATTAAAAATGATGGTGGTTTGATGATGTGGTCATTTTAACATTAATCGCACATCCCTGAATGATTTGGTTTCTTTAAACCTCAGCAAATTAACAATGATTTTATGATTGGAATACATTCTATATTAAAAAGCAGTATACTTTTTAATCTGTTTAAGTAACATTTAATATTGTGATTATGATTTATACAATTCTGGATGATTCTAAAATGAGATTCTTTAAAAATACCATTAGGTTAATGTAAGGACATCTGCATGAGAATATATATTTTATTCTTTATGAGTTCTTTATGAACTAGATGAGAAAAGCGTCTGTTCACATAATTAATTTGGTCTCGATTTCACGGCTAGTTTGTGTGTAGCAATTACTGCAAAGACTCCAGGGGTTGAGAGAGAGAGAGAGAGAGAGAAGGAGAGAGAGAGAGAGAGAGAGAAAGAGGTTGTGAGATGCACAAAAGCATGGCTGAACTTCAGAAAGAGTATAATTTAAAGTTTGTAAAGGCCAATTCATAATGAAAGCTTTCAAGAAGCTATTTTTTTTTAGATGTTTCACTGAACAGATATAGCCCCTGCCTGAAATGTCACACTTCAGCACTCTAGTGTAGTGGACTCAGTTAGAGGTCTGAGCGCAAAGTAGTTGAAAGGGCCTGGTCAGGATTCAGTGATGTTCTTTAAAATTTTCTGAAAAGTCTAAGAATGCGACTACATATTAATTCATCCTTTGACAAATATAGGCTGATGTGTTTTTCATTTCTAGATGTTGTATAACGATGCTTCAGTGTGCTCACTCACTCATCGTCTATACCACTTAGTCCTATATCCAGGGTCACAGGGGGCCTGGATCCTATCCCAGGGGGCTAAAGGCACAAGGCAGGGTACACCCCGGACAGGGTGCCAATCCTTCACACACCAATTAGCCTAGACTGCAGATCTTTGGACTGTGGGAGGAAACCCACCAAGCACGGGGAGAACATGCAAACTCCATGCACACAGAGACGGGAATCGAGCCTGGCCGGGAATCGAACCCAGATCCTGGAGGTTCGAAATGTGAACTGCAACAAATGCTCATAGAGGCATATATATTTGAAATGTATTTCACAGCTAACACTAAGCATATTTTTTAGAGCAAACGAATACATATCGAAAATGGTTTTGTAGGGAAAAGTAGAATGTGTCTGTATGTCATAAATGTGTGCACCCTACGGTGACATTGTTTCCTTCTTGAACACTGAATACAATTCTCCCTCTCTCTCTTTTTCTTTTTCTCTCTCCCTTCTTTTTTTTTAAAGCCAA
The DNA here is from genome assembly GCF_024256425.1 of Clarias gariepinus. Lineage (NCBI taxonomy): Eukaryota > Metazoa > Chordata > Actinopteri > Siluriformes > Clariidae > Clarias > Clarias gariepinus. The sequence continues at coordinate 39,706,716 of NC_071103.1, forward strand.
TGTGTTTTGGGCCAATTTCTTTGTGGACTGTGAGATGGAGTTGGACAGTAAATCTTCCTGAATCCTGTCAGCGTAATGCTATTAGCCCTTTGGTGTGCTGAGGAGACACACCAGCTGGATTGTGTGCAGTGTATAGCGTATATAGTTTATGTTCAGTGTGCCGTGTTTAGAGGGTAGTGTTTGCAGTTTAGTGTAGATCGTGTGGTTCATACAGTATTTTATATAATACAGTAATTATATAATATGTTAGTGCTTACACGTGTTACGTAAAATAGTATAATGTATAGTCTATATTCTATACTGTGTAATGTATAAGATATTTTTTATAATGGCAGTGTGCAGTTTGTTGTGTGTGAGGTATGTCAGGTGGTATGTGTGGTATGCAGTAGATAACTTATATTGTAAAATAGATAGTGTGCTGTCTGTGTAGTGTGTCATGCATAATAGTGTAGTTTACAATGCATTTATAATGTGTTCGGTGTATGATATATAATGTGTAGTGTGAAATGTAGACTGTGTAGTTTTTATTGTGTAGTGTATAATGTATAATGCATAGTGTATAATGTACTGTATAGTGTGTAGTTTTTATTGTGTAGTGTATAATGTACTGTATAGTGTGTAGTTTAAAATATAAAGTGTGTAATTTATAATGTAAAGTAGATAATATAGAGCGTGTAATGTAGAGTGTGTAGTTTTTTATTGTGTAGTGTATAATGTACTGTATAGTGTGTAGTTTAAAATATAAAGTGTGCAATTTATAATGTAAAGTAGATAATATAGAGTGTGTAATGTAGAATGTGTAGTTTTTTATTGTGTAGTGTATAATGTACTGTATAGTGTGTAGTTTAAAATATAAAGTGTGTAATTTATAATGTAAAGTAGATAATATAGAGCGTGTAATGTAGAGTGTGTAGTTTTTATCGTGTAGTGTATAATGTACTGTATAGTGTGTAGTTTAAAATATAAAGTGTGTAATTTATAATGTAAAGTAAATAATATAGAGCGTGTAATTTAGAGTGGGTAGTTTTTATTGTGTAGTGTATAATGTACTGTATAGTGTGTAGTTTAAAATATAAAGTGTGTAATTTATAATGTAAAGTAGATAATATAGAGCGTGTAATGTAGAGTGTGTAGTTTTTTATTGTGTAGTGTATAATGTACTGTATAGTGTGTAGTTTAAAATATAAAGTGTGTAATTTATAATGTAAAGTAGATAATATAGAGCGTGTAATGTAGAGTGTGTAGTTTTTATTGTGTAGTGTATAATTTACTGTATAGTGTGTAGTTTAAAATATAAAGTGTGTAATTTATAATGTAAAGTAAATAATATAGAGCGTGTAATTTAGAGTGGGTAGTTTTTATTGTGTAGTGTATAATGTACTGTATAGTGTGTAGTTTAAAATATAAAGTGTGTAATTTATAATGTAAAGTAGATAATATAGAGCGTGTAATGTAGAGTGTGTAGTTTTTTTATTGTGTAGTGTATAATTTACTGTATAGTGTGTAGTTTAAAATATAAAGTGTGTAATTTATAATGTAAAGTAGATAATATAGAGCGTGTAATGTAGAGTGTGTAGTTTTTATTGTGTAGTGTATAATGTACTGTATAGTGTGTAGTTTAAAATATAAAGTGTGTAATTTATAATGTAAAGTAGATAATATAGAGCGTGTAATGTAGAGTGTGTAGTTTTTATTGTGTAGTGTATAATGTACTGTATAGTGTGTAGTTTAAAATATAAAGTGTGTAATTTATAATGTAACGTAGATAATATAGAGCGTGTAATGTAGAGTGTGTAGTTTTTTATTGTGTAGTGTATAATGTACTGTATAGTGTGTAGTTTAAAATATAAAGTGTGTAATTTATAATGTAAAGTAGATAATATAGAGCGTGTAATGTAGAGTGTGTAGTTTTTATTGTGTAGTGTATAATTTACTGTATAGTGTGTAGTTTAAAATATAAAGTGTGTAATTTATAATGTAAAGTAGATAATATAGAGCGTGTAATGTAGAGTGTGTAGTTTTTTATTGTGTAGTGTATAATGTACTGTATAGTGTGTAGTTTAAAATATAAAGTGTGTAATTTATAATGTAAAGTAGATAATATAGAGCGTGTAATGTAGAGTGTGTAGTTTTTTATTGTGTAGTGTATAATTTACTGTATAGTGTGTAGTTTAAAATATAAAGTGTGTAATTTATAATGTAAAGTAGATAATATAGAGCGTGTAATGTAGAGTGTGTAGTTTTTTATTGTGTAGTGTATAATGTACTGTATAGTGTGTAGTTTAAAATGTAAAGTGTGTAATTTATAATGTAAAGTACATAATATAGAGCGTGTAATGTAGAGTGTGTAGTTTTTTATTGTGTAGTGTATAATGTACTGTATAGTGTGTAGTTTAAAATATAAAGTGTGTAATTTATAATGTAAAGTAGATAATATAGAGCGTGTAATGTAGAGTGTGTAGTTTTTTATTGTGTAGTGTATAATGTACTGTATAGTGTGTAGTTTAAAATATAAAGTGTGTAATTTATAATGTAAAGTAGATAATATAGAGCGTGTAATGTAGAGTGTGTAGTTTTTTATTGTGTAGTGTATAATGTACTGTATAGTGTGTAGTTTAAAATATAAAGTGTGTAATTTATAATGTAAAGTAGATAATATAGAGTGTGTAATGTAGAGTGTGTAGTTTTTTATTGTGTAGTGTATAATGTACTGTATAGTGTGTAGTTTAAAATATAAAATGTGTAATTTATAATGTAAAGTAGATAATATAGAGCGTGTAATGTAGAGTGTGTAGTTTTTATTGTGTAGTGTATAATGTACTGTATAGTGTGTAGTTTAAAATATAAAGTGTGTAATTTATAATGTAAAGTAGATAATATAGAGCGTGTAATGTAGAGTGTGTAGTTTTTATTGTGTAGTGTATAATGTACTGTATAGTGTGTAGTTTAAAATGTAAAGTGTGTAATTTATAATGTAAAGTAGATAATATAGAGCGTGTAATGTAGAGTGTGTAGTTTTTTATTGTGTAGTGTATAATGTACTGTATAGTGTGTAGTTTAAAATATAAAGTGTGTAATTTATAATGTAAAGTAGATAATATAGAGCGTGTAATGTAGAGTGTGTAGTTTTTTATTGTGTAGTGTATAATGTACTGTATAGTGTGTAGTTTAAAATATAAAGTGTGTAATTTATAATGTAAAGTAGATAATATAGAGCGTGTAATGTAGAGTGTGTAGTTTTTTATTGTGTAGTGTATAATGTACTGTATAGTGTGTAGTTTAAAATATAAAGTGTGTAATTTATAATGTAAAGTAGATAATATAGAGTGTGTAATGTAGAGTGTGTAGTTTTTTATTGTGTAGTGTATAATGTACTGTATAGTGTGTAGTTTAAAATATAAAATGTGTAATTTATAATGTAAAGTAGATAATATAGAGCGTGTAATGTAGAGTGTGTAGTTTTTATTGTGTAGTGTATAATGTACTGTATAGTGTGTAGTTTAAAATATAAAGTGTGTAATTTATAATGTAAAGTAGATAATATAGAGCGTGTAATGTAGAGTGTGTAGTTTTTTATTGTGTAGTGTATAATGTACTGTATAGTGTGTAGTTTAAAATGTAAAGTGTGTAATTTATAATGTAAAGTAGATAATATAGAGCGTGTAATGTAGAGTGTGTAGTTTTTTATTGTGTAGTGTATAATGTACTGTATAGTGTGTAGTTTAAAATATAAAGTGTGTAATTTATAATGTAAAGTAGATAATATAGAGCGTGTAATGTAAAGTGTGTAGTTTTTATTGTGTAGTGTATAATGTACTGTATAGTGTGTAGTTTAAAATATAAAGTGTGTAATTTATAATGTAAAGTAAATAATATAGAGTGTGTAGTTTGTAATGTAAAGTCCATGGTGTGTAATGTATAGTGTGTACGTAGTTTTAATGTATAGTGTCTAGTGTCTAACATACTGTAGAGTGTATAATGTATAGTGTGTAATGAATATTGTGTGGTGTATACCATACAGTACTATATACTGCATACTGCATTATTATTATTATTATTATTATTATTATTATTATTATGTAATTTCCAAGTAACTCACATTAGCTTTAATGCACTTATTATGCATCTGTTAAAACATCAGAAATGAGATTCATTTGTGACTAATGTGTTCGTGTGTGTTGTGTGTGTGTGTGTGTGTGTGTGTGTGTGTGTGTGTGTGTGTGTGTGTGTGAGAGAGAGAAAGAGAGAGAGAGTTTGTGTTTGTTTCTCTGTGCTTTTTGAGCTTGTTGGCTTTCCATAGTGCAGGGAGATTCTTCTGCAGTGTCTTCACTGTGCTTCTCCGCTGCATCTGCATCAGCATCAACATCCACACACAAACACACATTCATGCATCAGCATCCTCCATACACTCCTTCCCACACACGCACACACACACAGATTCCTTTCCTGTCCCACCACGTGTCTGTGTGTGTGTGTGTGTGTTCCTGAGTTAGTGCTTGTGTGTGTCTGTATAAGAATGGACCTGTGGCCACAGCTGTAAAGTTTCCTGCTGCATCTCTTATGGATTTGTTTGGAAAGAGATCATTTTGGAAGTAGACCACGGAGAAAAGGGACAATTTAGTTTCCTGGATTTTTTTTTTTTCAAGTTTAAGCTAATCCTGGGAAAAATTGAAAAGCACAAAGGAAGTTTTTGAAGAACGGATTAAAGGATTAACGAGCAGGTTGGTGTTTTGCTCTGTCTCTTCTTTTTATCTACTTCACGCTGGATTAATAAAGGAAATGTCAGTTTACGTGATTATTTTAGCATGAAAGTGTGTGTGTGTCTGTGTGTGTGTGTTGCAGCACTGAAACAGGTGTGAATATGAACCAGACTGTAGGAGTAACAAACGCGTACCGGAGATGCTCCACAGGAGGGAAAGTAAGTGACTTGATGGAGTTTTATTTTTCTCTTTAATTCTGATTTGCTTTAATTTGAGACTGATGTTAGATGTTGAAGAAGATGAAGATGCTAAATTGTGGAGTAAGTTTCATTATTGGTAGATGTTTCTTCATTAGTATTCAAAGATTAAAGCATGTCTTTCTGCCAGATAGTCATCTTATGGAACGGTAGTGAAGCGCATATGGTTGTGTGGAGAACTGTCCAGTGCTGAAACTTGTCTTCCGGAGACTAATTTTGTCCCAGCGGGCCACATGTCACTTTCTTTTTGGGTTGCAGTTGGTATATGAAGTGTGTGTGTATGTGTGTGTGTGTGTGTGTGTGTGTGTGTGTGTGTGTGTGTGTGCATGCATTTGGCTGAAACAGCACTCACTGGTGTTCCTTTTGATCACCAATGAAGCAATAAAAACACAGATGGTAGGCACACTGGTGTTCTTTCTGCTGGTTTTAGGCATCTTTGTGTGTGTGTGTGTGTGTGTGTGTGTGTGTACATATGTTGAGAAGCCCCAAACGAAATTCTACTAATTAGGCAAACTCCTTTTATCGGGTTGTTCTTTCTATACCTTAATTATAACCGTAATAAAGAAACATTGTGATTATATCCACTACATCACAGCAGTAAAGTCGACACACACACACACACACACACACACAGTACACTGTAAATAGTTCTCTAATTTCCACAAGTAAGTAATGATGCAATAATAGACTAGCTAAGAGTGGATTCTCAGTGTTATTACTGCAAGTGTGTGAGCTGTTTGTTTTATTCAGTGACCCACATACACTCTGTATACATTCAGCTCCTGAGTGTTTTAACGAGTCCCTCAGAGAAACTAATGTTTGGACCTGAACTTCTAAAAAAGATCTTTAAGTCTTTCAGTGAGAAACCCTCGCTCATTTGGTTTGCGTGCAGGTTCTGCTGTTGGTTCCTCTGTGTGTCCTGCACACCGGACACGGCTGTAAAGATCTACTGGACTGTAAAGTTTTAAAATGAACTCAGGGAAGAATTATTGCTTGATGGGTCCGCCACTCCTCAAACTGCTTCTTGGCTGGCCTTGAATCAGTGGCGAGGGACAAACACACACACACACACACACACACACACACACACACACACACACACACACACATTCTTTGTTTATTATCAGCACAAGGATCATATTTAAGCTTTTGGCCAGGTGCCCTGTGGTTGTCACTTGTATTACGGACTTCAGAAGAACAAAAGTCATTCACATGTAAATCATCGAGATACCCAGAGACAAATGATATCAGCATTTTCCGGTTTAGACAAAAGGGTTTCAACACACACACACACACACACACACACACACACACACACACACACATATATATATATATATATATATATATATATATATATATATATATATATATATATATATATATATATGCGAGTTACAAGAAAGTTCACACAATGTCAGAAAATCTTACATCTAAATGTAAAATTATACACTATTTATAAAACTTTATATAAACCATTGATACATTTAAAATAAAATAAATATATTTGTCATGTACGCAAGCATAAGCAGTATGATATGCAATAAAACACAACTGTTTCTGATTTAAAATGGAAAAGTAGAATAGAATAGAAAGATTTCAATACAATTCAATTATTTAAAAAGTGTACTCAGAAGTATGAAAAAAAGGGTAAAAAGAATTCCTTTGTATTTTTTTGTTGTATTTTCTGACATTGAGAGACTCAGCATTGTATCCTTTTTCTCTCTCGCAGGAAGTTAAACTAACAACTAACAAAATATGGAAATAATGTTGCAAGATTTTGGTCATCGGAACAACCAAAACCAATCATACTGTAGAAACACATGATCACATGTACCTGTGAAGTTTCTTTGCTGATGTCACACATGTTTTTGCTCAGTTGTATTTACATAGCTGTTTAAAATAAACTACATTCTTTTTCATCGTACAGACTACTGTAGGTTTTGCTGAAATAATACAATGAATAAGAAACTCTACATTGCACAATCCTGAAGCCTATTTATATTTACATAATTTTGTAATACACAGTACCAGTCAAAACTTTGGACACCCTTTTAACTTCATGGTCTTCCTGATTTGTATTTTTTTCTACACTGTAAAAGAATGTTAAGGGTGTCCAAATACTGTATGCAATAATTTCCTTTTACTAGTTGATGTTGAGATGCATCTGCTACTCAGGTCTCCAGCAGAGGTAAGTTTTGGTCTTGATTTCCTGGGAACGTCTTCACGAGAGCCGGTTTCATCATGTTGCTTGATGGGTGTCGCAAATGCACTAGACACAATACTGTTCTTTCAAGAACTGTTCCAACACAGCTGACCTTCATGTCTTAAAGTAACACCTGACTGTTATTGTTGTTGTCGTTGTTGTTGTTGTTCTTGGTACTTAATTCCCTAATGCCATATGTGCTATTTCAAAGTTTAAAAAACAATCCAGTATTGTTATAGAATAAAAAAAATAAACTTTTGACTTTTTAACAAAATAACAATATTATATAGTGTACAGTAGGTTCTGTTCGAAACAAAGTTTAGCTGTTTGAATTTAGATTACAGTGTTTATATACAGTGACTTTAAAGTGTCTCATTTAGAAATAGTTCCTAATAAAACCCAATCAGAACTCAAATAAGAACTGTTTACAAAGACTCCCCGAGGAACTCGGTCTGAAAGTAAACCTTTATTAAACCCCAAATTAATTTAAATAACAGAATGAAGCATTTTTTTTAACCAAATGAACACAAGCTAGACATAAACCTGGTTTCTGAGTGGCAGAAAGAAACTTTTGGGTCCAAACAGAGCGTCATGAATTGCAAACAGAACTATTAATAATACAAAGAATTTATTTTTTTATAAGGAAAACAATAAAACCATTTATCGTTTGTTTGTTTGCTTGAGCAACATGGTTAGCAGTGTGGTCTCATACTGTATCTCCAGTGTCAAGGGCCTGATTCCTGCCTCCGGTTTGTGTGTGGAGTTTGCATGTTCTCCTTGTGCCTGGTGGGTTTCCTCCAGGTACTCCAGTCTCCTTCAACAGTCCAAAGTCATGCAAATTAGGCTAATTGGCATTCCCAAATTCCCCATGCTGGGTGAGTGTGTGTGTGTATGTGAGTTTGTGCCTGGAGTTGTAGTTGAAGTTTCCTGGCATAGGTTCCAGGCCTCCTGTGACCCTATATATAATACGCAGTGTAGAGAATGAGTGGGAGTGAGTGTTTGTTTGTTTGTTTGTTTGTTTATCATAAAATTGATTTTAAATACTGAACTCTTGACTGGTCTTTAATTGCCTCTATTTGTTTCACAGCACAAAGTCAATCAAATATTTATGAATCTCAGTGGGAAAAATTTGCCACTGTAGATCGCTTCAGTTGACCTGGAAATAAAACTGCGCTCGTCTGCACACTCTGTTCCTTGCATAAGTTGTGTATCTCTGAAATCCTGGTCTGATAAATAATGGGTAAATTGCAGAGATGCACTTTTGGTGATTTACATTTTATTAAATTGCAGCACCTAGAAAATCCTGTAGTTTCTTCAGCCATCACATTGTGCTCCTTTACAGGATCTAGGCATGTTTCATCAGCATGCAATTATGTGCATTACAGCAGCTCAGGCACTAACACAGATCTGAGTCGTTCATTACTGTAACTTCAGCCACAAAGTAATTCTGAAATAAAGAGAAACAATCATCATGGTCGATAATACTTTGTGAAAGATGAATACTAAACTTTTTCTTTTCCATGATTTGATACCATCAATAATGCATTTGTATATTTACCGTGTATAGATTTGTCAAGCTTAGACAGCTAACATGATAACATCTAATAATAGGCTGAGATGAATTGAGTGTCACAAGATAAAAAAAAGGTAATATGACGTTTATATGATAAATAAAATGTGCTGAAAATGCACTCTGTGATCCTAAATGTAAAATATAACATGTAAATTTGTTCACTAGGATGCCTCTATTGTAAATAAAACAAAATGGCACGCTATGGTACAATAAATGTACCATATATATATATATATATATATATAAACTTTAAAAAAGAAAAAGATATATACAGCTGATTTAACTGAACTGCCTGGTGAATCTATAACATAAAATGTGATAAAGTGCCCTCTAGGCTGCCTCCATAGAATATAAAATGTAATAAAATACCCTTTACCAAACATTTAAAATACATAACATGTGATAAATGTGATACTATAGTGCATCTATAGTAGACGGAATGTGATAAAGTGCCCTCTAGAGTATATCCTTATTAGTAAAAAATGTGATAAAGTACAGTATTCTCTAGAATGTATATACAGAGATGGAATGTGATATGGAATGAAAGTGCCCTGGTACCTGTAAAGTAAATAAAATGTGATGAAGTGCCTTCTAGAGTGCATCTTTAAAAGAAAAACAATTGTGATAAACTGCCCTCTAGGTGGCCCCTAAAGTAGATAAATCGTGTTCCCTCTGTAGTGCCTTGAAAGTAGGTAAAATGTGATAAAGGGCCTAATATAAAATATATACTGTATAGTAGATAGAATGTGTTAAAGTGCCCTCTAGGGTCCTCCAAAAGCAAATATGATAATGTAATACAGGGCCCTCTAGATAAAAAAAGATGTGATAAAGTACCATGTAAGGTGCTTCTAAAGTAGATAAAATGTGATACATTGCCCTCTATGGTGCCCTTAGGCTGAAAACTGTGCTGAATAGGAATCATCTTTAGTAGATAGAATGTGATAAAATGCCTTCAAATGTGCATATTTAGAAGAGAAAGAATATGATAAAGTGCCCTGTAGGTGCATATTTAGTAGATCAAGTATGATAAATTGCCCTATAGGGCACTTACAGAATGGAAAGTGATTGATAGAATGTGATGGACGAGTAGAAGTGTACTCTATGGTGCACTTAGAGTTTATTAAATGGAATAATCTGCTCTCTAGGGAACACAACAATAGATTAATTGTTATAAAGTGCCCTCTAGGGTTCCTGTAATGGGGCTGGGGTTGGAGTGAAGCAGTATTAGGGGTAGGTCTATAAAATGGCTGACGAGGCCAATTCAGACCCTGATAAGCACTCTGGAGTGTTACTCCGCTTTCACAGGAGGATCTCCACGGATCAGTGATACACTCTATACGCCCTGGGGTGCATCATCTGCTTAATGTTCAACATACAGAACACCAAAGAAGGGAATAACACAGTAGGATAAGTTTAGAAATAGTATGTTTATTTTCACACTCATTTATGTGTGTGTGTGTGTGTGTGTGTGTGTGTGTGTGTGTGTGTGTGTGTGTGTGTGTGTGTTTGTATGTGTGGTAATAGTGTTAAATAAGGGTGAGAAACAGCAACGCTGGGTCGATTATTATCACACAGAGGTGTGTGAGCAAGTGTGTTATTTGTAAAGCCTTCGGGAATTTTCCCAGTCACCTGCGTGTGTGTGTGTGTGTGTGTGTGTGTGTGGCTTACAATGACTTTAAGGGATCACTGTGAGTGAGACACTGTGATATTTTACAGAAGTTGAGAAATAACCTTTAAGATAATCTGCTTATTATCGAGGGACTGTTCAGGAAGCTTGTCACACACACACACACACACACACACTGAACGATGAGTGTATCTTGTCCTCTAAAGGCCATTAAAGCCCAGAGCATTATTTACCCTCTTTATCCCGCACTGCTGCTCAGGCATGAAGGCTAATCTGATCCACGCTAACATTCCCTCTAGCGTGTTAGCGCTTAGCGCACTGATCACACTGACTTTATTTTAACAACATGACACTCTGTTACCATCAGAGGCTCTGGTTTTTCTCCATCATTTCACACACACGCACCACAATTTATCTTACTTAACCTGAGCAATATTCACTGTTACAATTAGAAACATCTATCTATCTATCTATCTATCTATCTATCTATCTATCTATCTATCTATCTATCTATCTATTTATCTATGTGTGCTCATGTATAATGAATAAAACTATAAAATATTAATGTAGAATATAATGTTATTGTATTATTGTTATTTTATAAAATTAATATTTAATAATCTTCTCATTTATTATTAAATTTAAATTCATTATTCATTAGACATGTACAGCTCCGGGATCATTTAGTTTAAGGAATTGTATTTTCCAGTTATTTTTGCAATTATTAAAGAATTCACCTTCTATAGAGTATTATTATTATATAATTAGGTCTAATATGTTGTAAATTATAAAATGCAATTGTTTACAAAAACTTTACTCTAAATATTCTAGAATAAGTTCTCGCAGTCTCTGCTTAAAGCATTGCACTTTGTGATGTATGGATTTGGAAAGACGTTCCATGAAGCTCTCTACATACTGATTTTTGGAGGTTTGTACCTATTGACCTTAAAGAAAAGTAGCAACATCTGTGCACTATGTGTCTCCGCATCTGCTAACCCCGATCTGTGATTTTACGTGGTCTACCACTTCGTGTCTGAGTTGCGTTTGCTTCCAATCACTTCCACTTTGTTATAATATAAAACCATTAACAGTGGTGGGATATTTAGTAACGAGGGAATTTCATGACTGGATTTATTGCACTGGTGGCATCCTATCATGGTACCACACTGGAATTCACTGAGAGCGACACATCTTTTCACAAATCTACACTATACTTTAAAGTCTGCTCCCTACACCCTGCTTCCTGTGCAGGGGATGTTGGTCAAAGGACCTTCTTTTGACAGAATACCACCATTCTGTTGACATAACCCTGCGATGTCAGCAATGCAGACAGCACTTCGTTCATGCGGTACCCGGGTAAGCACCTCGGATACCTGTCGCTGCTTCTGTGGAAATTTCACACCAAAGAAAATTGCAAACATTTATCACTATGAAAATTATATACTGTAACTCCTGAATAAGTTTTTGATGTATAATTTACTAGATGTAAAAAAATTAATCATGATAATAACAATAAATATACAAATCTTTTTTTGTGCCCAATTTTTTTTACTGTGCTTCAGCAAGGCACAATGACTGATGGGTAATTCTTCATGTCTACGTCTAGTGAAGTGATGAAACATTGTTCACTTGTTCCTTACACTATTTACAGTTTCCCCGCTACGGTTTGGATCTCAGTCACACTTAACCTGGCTGAACCCCCTGTGCAGTTCACTTCGCAAGGGGATTACTTGCAGATTGGAACGTAGCTTTGGAGTCTAAAACACATTTAGGCAGGTCATCATGTCAGAGAACGGAGCTGCAGACCACTAGAGGTCTCTGTGGATATTTCAGTTAACTCACTGAGATGAGCAGCATGTCTCACAGTGCTCCAATTCTCCTGACACAGCACTCTCTCTCTCTCTCTCTCTTTCTCTCTCTCTCTCTCTCTCTCTCTCCTCTCTTTGTCTGATTTGATTCCTGCATCTTCAAGTTTTTGCAATTTAGCTTATTTCTCATTATTCTAGCACACAGGAGAAAACACTCAGCTGTATGACTACACCCACATCATCATCATCATCATCATCATATTATTATTATTATTATTATTATTATTATATGTTTCTCCTTAATGAAAATGAAACATTAATTAAATTAATGCAAGATCTCCATCCTAAGCTCCATGTCTTAATGCGCTCCAGTGAGGCACAGTGACTGATGGGTAATTTTCCTTGTCCTCTTGAGATGAACTGATGAACCATTGCGCACTTGCAGCCTACATAATTCATAGGTCCCATTGAAATGATCAGTTTTACTTCCTAAGTTTGGAATTTTACTTAAGATGTCCGAATAATAAGTTCCCTGTGAAGTATCCTGCAAAGGGAAATACTGCCATGTTAAGTGCAATTCCAAAGCACAGGTAGAAAAACAGGGTAGGGAACAAGTGGACGATGAAAAATCATGAAGAGTCATTGCATCTCATTGGAGTGCAAAACAAACAAACAAACAAACAAACAAACAAACAAACAAACAAACAAAAAACAAACAAAATAGGGGCTTAAAAATTTATACACTGCATATAGTATCCATATTATAGAGAATGAAATATTAATAGAATTAAACTAAATTAACTTTAATCATTAAATCCGTAGTATTCTGCAAGCTAGTAATCTGTAAAAACACAATAATATTTTCTCTGTACATCTTGTAAATTAATCAAATAATTTATTTACAAGTTATACACATTTCAACAGTATATTTTTTATAAATGGTATCAGTTTTTGTTTTAATAAATATTTAATAGTTAATTTACATAGTATGAAATCTCCAGCAACAGATATCCCAGGATTATTATGTTTATGTCAGAAGGATAATGCGTGGAGGAAGCGACGTTTACACTGGTGGCATTTCAGAGCGTTTTGAGTGGTGGAATTTTGTCTAGGGAAGTTCCCTTAGCTGACATTCTCTTCACTGAGAGTAGGGAGCACCCTTTAAAGTACACTATGGAATGGAATGCAGCCATTGTAATTACTCCCATACAGTTCCACACAAACTCTAGCTCCCTTAAAACCATATCCTATTTCATCTGAGGGAGCTGTGACCACACCCTCCTGCCCTCTCAGAAACTGTGACCACACCCTCCTGCTCTCAGAAACTGTGACCACACCCTCCTGCTCTCTCAGAAACTGTGACCACACCCTTTTGCTCTCTCAGAAACTGTGACCACACCCTCCTGCTCTCAGAAACTGTGACCACACCCTCCTGCTCTCAGAAACTGTGACCACACCCTCCTGCTCTCAGAAACTGTGACCACACCCTCCTGCTCTCAGAAACTGTGACCACACCCTCCTGCTTCTTCAGAAACTGTGACCACACCCTCCTGCTCTTTTAGAAACTGTGACCACACCCTCCTGCTCTCTCAGAAACTGTGACCACACCCTCCTGCTCTCTCAGAAACTGTGACCACACCCTTTTGCTCTCTCAGAAACTGTGACCACACCCTCCTGCTCTCTCAGAAACTGTGACCACACCCTCCTGCTCTCTCAGAAACTGTGACCACACCCTCCTGCTCTTTTAGAAACTGTGACCACACCTTTTTGCTCTCTCAGAAACTGTGACCACACCCTCCTGCTCTCTCAGAAACTGTGACCACACCCTTTTGCTCTCTCAGAAACTGTGACCACACCCTTTTGCTCTCTCAGAAACTGTGACCACACCCTCCTGCTCTCTCAGAAACTGTGACCACACCCTTTTGCTCTCTCAGAAACTGTGACCACACCCTCCTGCTCTCAGAAACTGTGACCACACCCTCCTGCTCTCAGAAACTGTGACCACACCCTCCTGCTTTTTCAGAAACTGTGACCACACCCTCCTGCTCTTTTAGAAACTGTGACCACACCCTCCTGCTCTCAGAAACTGTGACCACACCCTCCTGCTCTCTCAGAAACTGTGACCACACCCTCCTGCTTCTTTAGAAACTGTGACCACACCCTTCCGCTCTCTCAGAAAATGTGACCACACCCTCCTGCTCTCAGAAACTGTGACCACACCCTTTTGCTCTCTCAGAAACTGTGACCACACCCTTTTGCTCTCTCAGAAACTGTGACCACACCCTCCTGCTCTCTCAGAAACTGTGACCACACCCTTTTGCTCTCTCAGAAACTGTGACCACACCTTTTTGCTCTCTCAGAAACTGTGACCACACCCTCCTGCTCTTTTAGAAACTGTGACCACACCCTCCTGCTCTTTTAGAAACTGTGACCACACCCTCCTGCTCTCTCAGAAACTGTGACCACACCCTTTTGCTCTCTCAGAAACTGTGACCACACCTTTTTGCTCTCTCAGAAACTGTGACCACACCCTCCTGCTCTTTTAGAAACTGTGACCACACCCTCCTGCTCTCTCAGAAACTGTGACCACACCCTTTTGCTCTCTCAGAAACTGTGACCACACCCTCCTGCTCTCAGAAACTGTGACCACACCCTCCTGCTCTCAGAAACTGTGACCACACCCTCCTGCTCTCAGAAACTGTGACCACACCCTCCTGCTCTTTCAGAAACTGTGACCACACCCTCCTGCTCTTTCAGAAACTGTGACCACACCCTCCTGCTCTCAGAAACTGTGACCACACCCTCCTGCTCTAAGAAACTGTGACCACACCCTCCTGCTCTCTCAGAAACTGTGACCACACCCTCCTGCTCTCAGAAACTGTGACCACACCCTCCTGCTCTCTCAGAAACTGTGACCACACCCTCCTGCTCTCTCAGAAACTGTGACCACACCCTCCTGCTCTCTCAGAAACTGTGACCACACCCTCTGCTCTCTCAGAAACTGTGACCACACCCTCCTGCTCTCAGAAACTGTGACCACACCCTCCTGCTCTCTCAGAAACTGTGACCACACCCTCCTGCTCTCTCAGAAACTGTGACCACACCCTCCTGCTCTCTCAGAAACTGTGACCACACCCTCCTGCTCTCAGAAACTGTGACCACACCCTCCTGCTTTTTCAGAAACTGTGACCACACCCTCCTGCTCTTTTAGAAACTGTGACCACACCCTCCTGCTCACAGAAAATGTGACCACACCCTCCTGCTCACAGAAAATGTGACCACACCCTCCTGCTCTCAGAAAATGTGACCACACCCTCCTGCTCTCAGAAACTGTAATCCTATCCTCTTGATTCTTTAGAAACTGTGACCACACATTCTTACTTCTTTAGAAACGATGACCACACCCTTATGTTTTAATAAAACTTGTGACCACACCCTTATGCTTTGATAAAACTTGTGACCACACCCTTATGCTTTGATAAAACTTGTGACCACACCCTCTTGCTTCCTCAGAAACTGTGACCACGCCCTTTACCTTTCTCAGAAGCAGTGACCACGCCCTCACACTTCCACAGAAACTCTGACCACCCCCTTTTCCTTCTTGTGTCCATGCCTTCAAGTTCCTCAGAAGCTGTGACCATACTACTGTATCTTTTCCCTCCACATAAAATGGATCAAAACCTTTTAATTCCTTCTGACCAAAGTTAAGCATTTTGTGTGTAAAAAAAGTTCCATTTAGGTATTTTAACTTGTATCCCCAAAATTACCTACATTTTTACATAAATCCCGTTTATTCCTGCACAAACTGGTACCATGCCAAGTCTCAATGTCTTTTCCTACAAAACAGGATGATGCCATCACCCAAATGTTTCTGTTGTTTGTTTCTCTTTGCAGTTTTCTTGTTTTGCTCAGTTCCTTTAAATATGAACAAACTATCCACTACAACACTATTAAGAGGGTTTTTCTTAAAATAAATAACGAATCGACATTAGCAGTCTTTATTGTCATATCTAAAGCAGTTACTGTAGGCAGTCAGACTAAGTGCTTCTGGTAAAAAAGCTAAACTACATGAAAATGAAAAGTGTGACAGAAAAAGAAAGATCCAGCGTTTCACAACATTTTTGGAGCCCCTGAGATCCCAGTCTGGATAAACACATTTAGCTGGAAATCTGCACTGAATCTGAGCTGATGGTTGAAATGACAGTGCCTGAAATACACCACCCAAGCAGCAGTACACACTCCAGAAGTTTAGTAAAGAGGACTTGCTGAAGGTTTCAGCTTTTTCTGAAAATAACACAAAGTGTGAGCACATCATCTCTCACTCAGAGAAAGACTGCAGTCCCCAGGAGATTCATAACTCTTACCCGCTGTGTTCTGCAGCATCAGGGTAACTTCCTTAGGCAGATTTCTAAATATTCCACCAGAGAAAGGACAGCAGATTGCATCATGAGGTCCACAATGAAGAAATAACCCATTACTGTCTGTGTAAAAGCATCTGGGCCCTGAGGCGTTAACCTCTTATGCTCCATTAATGTGACGGTATATAGGGAAGAGCTGGGGAGGACTGAGACAGGTCTGCGTATAGAGTGAAGGAGAAGATCTGAGAAAGGTCTGTGTGGACAGGAAGAGGGGGAAGAGGAGGTGTGAGACGGGTCTATGTGTAGACAGGAGGAAGGAGGAGAAGGTTGAGGTGTAGGACAGGTTTGTGTGTAGACAGAAGGAGGAAGCGTGAGACAGGTTCTTCCTCACACTTTTCTTTCTACACACAGACGATGTGGAGAAGGAAGTGGTCTGAGACAGGTCTGTGTATGAGATAAGTGTGTCTCTCTCTTACACACACACACACACACACACACACACACACACTGTAGAGAATGTGCAGTGTATCTGACTCTACCTGTTTTATAGTCGTTTCAATCAGTAAGTGGCTCTGCAGCTTGTCTGGGTGTTACACTAAGGATTACACTAAGAAGTGTACACTAGGAAGTCTGCCAGTTATTGATTACTTCCTCATGGTTCCTTCAATCCATTCTAAGCAACAATTATCCCAAACAAGTCGTGCAGTGGATCGGATGGAGAAGAGCATTGATCTCGTCGGCTCTGTGGACGTGTGCTGGGGTGTGTATCGCACCTTTACTCGAATCCTCACCCTGTTTCTAATGGATACGTTTGAATTGAGCTGCTCCTCATTAGTCGGACACGTAAGGAGGATGTAGAAGAGTGTGTGCTTAATCAAGCGAGTGTAAGCTGGACAAACCGAGTCATGTATGATCGATGACCCAAGCGCACACACACACACACACACACACACACACACACACACACACACACTGTGACACTGTCAGTGTCAGTGTTCACAAAGTACGCTTTTTTATGTTGCTACCTATTCTCTTAAATGCTACATGACTTAACAAAATATATTTAACTCCAGAATTTTTGGCACCCTTCAAAAAAATGAGAGGACAATAAAATATAAAAAGAACTACACATTCTAATGGCACCATAACTCCTAAAGTTGAGATGCTGGGATTTGTGTCCTGATAAAAATCCTCATATTTATACGCCAGCGAAACAATAAATGGTTGTGGACTACAATAAAGCTCCTAGACACTAAAAGCTATTTCAAGAAACATTGGATGCATTTTGTTTTTTATTTATTATTTTAATATATGTGCATCCATTATTTTTATTGACTGAATATTTTTTTATTTTTCCAAACTTTCTTTCAGGAATCTGTCTCTCTCACATGGACATGGTATATGTCCCCCTAATAGTGGTTTCAGCTGCAGCTTCAGCTTTTAGCTTATTTCTCATTATTTAAGTGCACAGAAGAAAACATAATCAGTCTGTAAGACTAACAGAAGAAGAGTGTATAATGTATATGTGTGTATATATATACTATATATTTGAAGAAATCCCTTTTGAGTATACTGTATATTGGGACCTGCAGTATAAAGTGCTGTGGGAAATATTGCATATTTGTCATATATATATGATCATCAAACAAATTTTGACCCGCTCTTATTTTCTGAATTTTTCTAAATTTAGCCACAGTGGAGGGTTTAACCCGTTGAGGGTCATTCCACAGCATCTCAATTAGATTAACGTCCACATATTGACTAGGCCACTCTAAAACCTGGTTCCATCAATTATGGCAAATTGTCCCTCATACTACCACCACCATGTATAATGTTCTTTTTATGAAATGATGTGTTAATTATATGCCAGATGAAACAGGATGTACACACCTTCCAAAGTTTAATTAGTGTCTTATCAATCCAAAGTCTATTTGCCTAAAGTCTTAGGAATACACAAGGTGTTTTGTGACAAATGTAAAAATAGCCTTTGCGTCCTTTTAAAATGTGTTTGATGATCTCAATCATGTAAATGTAAAAAACTGTAATAAATAAATAAATATCAAAAAATATTTTTTACAGCACTGCAGAATAAGGCACATGCAGATAAATGCTGTAGATCAAGGAAGTCCTTAAAAATAAAAAAAAATACAAAACTATAATGCCCAGTAAACAGTACATAATGAAACAATCGCAGCTTTAGGTGTAACAATGCTTTGAAGGTGCTTTAGTCTCAGATAATGTCATAAAGAAATTAGTTACTATGTGTTACAGAGCATCATGCATAACCACACAAAGTTCATCTAAGTTATTTATTATTATTATTATTATTATTATTATTATTATTATTATTTTTTTTTGCATTCTGAACCCAGCAGCTTCGGTTTATTTATTTGTTCATTTTTGAAAACTGTCCGCTTAGATAATGTGCTGCTTTATTTTCTGGCATTCTGGCAAATATTTTTCTGTATTTTTCCTGGACAGCTTGTACTAAAAACACAGGGTACACATGTGTGTGTGTGTGTATATATATATAGGCTATATATATATATATATATATATATATATATATATATAGGCTATATATATATATATATATATATATATATATATATATATATATATATATAATGTGTGTGTGTGTGTGCATATGTTCTGTACAAAATTGGCTCTCTTTCATGAGAATGTTCTCACAGTTTGAACGATAAGCTGAATTAGTGCTTATCTGCTACACTTTCATAAGTTTTTCTATAACTTCATTTTGCTGAACATTCAGTATGACAAAGGAGAACGAGGAGAGCTCGAATGTGCTTTTAAATTTCAGTAAAGCCAGTAGTTACAGAGCTTTACACAAAGTGGCCCACTTTTACAAATCTCTAAATATCCGAATCTAAATTTTTGACCATGTTTCCATTAAATTCTCCAGTTTATGGTAGCCCGGCTTTAATGCAGCAGTTTTATGTGACTTTCCCACCGGGTTTTAATGGCTGCCAGTGGCCGTGTCACACACCAGCACATTCCCATCATGCCGCAGTGACAGGCATTACTGAGTCCTTATAATCTCTGCTGGAGTAGTCATGCGTGATATTATTCCACCTCCTGCTAGGTGCTAATGGTGATTAGCAAAGCTCGTGTAATTTCACTGGCTGTCAGAAGGAGAGAGAGAGAGAGAGAGAGAGAGAGAGAGAATTAAGTGTGATTACTGAAAGTATTCTATCCTTTTGTGTTAAGGGTTGAGTAATACCAGTATAGCTCCAGTTTGTGCCAATGATCTCATTATAAAACTAATAAAAACAGCAATTTTAAATCATAGCATTTAACTCAAATAGACAAAATATAACTCAATATATTAAGTTTTCAGTTAGAAAAAAAAAACGATAACTTCTGCATATGATGAGATAATCTCTAAAAATAGAAAATGCATTTAGAAATACAAAGTGGTTTGTCCCTGAGCATGAACAAAACATCATGTTTTTATATATAAAAAAAATTAATTCTGATTATTATGAGATTGTAATTACTCATGCTTAATTATGATCAATGTTGATTGATGTAAAATTATGCCTTATAAAAATGAAAATATCTTGAATCTAGTCTTCTTGTTACAATAATTTGACATAGTATTTTATTCATTTTAATCATAAATCTATTGTTCTACTGATAACTTTTCCCTTTTTGATAAAAAAATCTATTTGGTACTAATTGTAGATATGTTTGCTGGAATAGACGAGAGGATACTTTTAATTAACACACAGCTTTATATATATATATATATATATATATATATATATATATATATATATATATATATATATATATATATATAAAATATATTAATAAATGTGTATTTTATATATATATATATATATATATATATATATATATATATATATATATATATACTCAGCAAAAAAGAAACGCCCCTTTTTCAGGACTGTGTATTTCAACAATAATGTTGTAAAAATCCAGATAACTTTACAGATCCTTATTGTAAAGGGTTTAAACAATGTTTTCCATGCATGTTCAATTAACCATAATCAATTAATTAACATGCACCTGTGGAATGGTCGTTAAGACCTTAACAGCTTACAGAAAGTAGGCATTTAAGGGAGCGTTAATACTCACACTCTCCATCCTGGGCTCCTGAGAGACAAAACAATGTTTTAAACATTAGAAAAACATGAACATTGTACTGTGTGTGAGTGAGGGGGAGGTACAGCATTGCAGTTCCTGAATCAATCGATTTAACCCAATTTTATATGATTTTATTTATAATGGATGCTGCTATGAAGTTTATAGAAATCTGGACATGCACACATGCTGATAAATTGATGGATAAATAAAGATTAATTTATTTAACATTCATTTGAACAAATCTAATTTTAAGTTTTAGATACAGTAGTTAAACTTTATCTAGCTATATTTTTATGTTACCTAGCGATATTAGGTTGTGTAGTAGTCTTCTCATGTTGACAGCACAAATATGTGTGTGTGTGGGGGGGGGTGCATATTTGTATAGGGAAAAAGAGAGAGAAACAGACACACACACACACACACACACACACACACACACACACACACACACACACAAAAAAAAAAAAATCTAAACACTATTTCTAGGAGGATTCCTGAGGTCACACCTAACACACGTATGCATGGACCGCAGTGAGATACCCCAGTGAACTAAAAGCAGCTGAGGTTGGGACATGTGGTGTATACGGCTATACAACGCTTCCTCTTTACCATCATTACATGAGAGCAGTTTACTATAGCAGGGGTAAGTCTGCCACTGACTGTGGACTGGATCTGCATACTGATTAGATAAATCCTGCCCTCTGCTGGCTCACAAAACATCTCCAGACATTCTAAAAGTTTATGGAGTCATAATAAAGACCATCATACAGACTTTATAACTATTTATACACATTATGAAGTGGGCATAAACATTATAAACTGTACATTTTGAAGACAGAAAGTCCAAAGAGCTGTGCTGATGAAATTCAATATGAGGCATATGATAGTTATAACACAAGGAGTGAACAGATTACATTATATACATTATACAGTAGGAGACATTACTGATTTTATAGGAACTGTATTAAAAAATGAAGGGTGTTAAAGTTAGATATTAGACATTATAAATTATACATTATTACTACAGCCTGATAGATATGAACTAGCATTACATACATTACACTGTATTGCCAAAATACACTATAAATAAAAAAGAATTCCACAGGATCAATTACATATATGTTTATAAAAGTGCATTTATTATGATGTTTATATAGAATTATATAAGTTCATAGACCACATACTGTATAGCTTTATATTCAGTTATATAAGTGATATACTGTATAGTAGCAATAAATAAAAGGCGTAATCAGGGTTTATAGACAGATTTACTGACATACAGACGAACCTTTATGTAAATGCCTTGGTCTGATCTGATCTTTAATTAGAAAAAAAAAACATTTTTATTTTTAAAAACTTTAAATCTATTGTTGAAGAGAGAGGTGTGAGTTAACAAACCCTGTTTTTAAACTAATAACAACCTTTTTAGTGCATGACATGATTTTGGGGTTGCAGAATTACAGGATGTCAACAGTCAGACATTAAAATATGTATTTGAATACATACTATATTTATTTTCTTGAAAACATAAAGTTTGTATAATAATCAATAAAGTTTTCATATACTGTTCATATACAGTAAGTAGTAATTGTAATAATAAAATAGTCCTTAATGTAAAGAAATGTAATATATCATCAGAAATACATTATTGTGGGAACAAGTCACAAAAAATAAACACATGAACACCAAAAACTCCTACCTGACATTGTTGACATGCATCTGATGGTATTGACTTCTATATAATACAGAAATTCTGTTTGTTTATTTGGGCAGCGGGTGGCGGGCGCTGTATGGCATCGCTGTGTGCATGGAGTTTGCATGTCTTTCCCGTGCTTGGGGGGGGGCCTCTCTGGGTACTCCGGTTTCCTTCCACAGTCCAAAGGCATGCAGATTAGGATAATTGCTATCTCCTAATGAGCGTATATGTGTGTGTCCTTTTAAAGCATCGAATCTTACTTAGATTAAATTTTTCTATGGTGTTGACGTCCGACGGTGTTGACAAAATTCCATGTTATGCCGGATAATTTCTGAAATGTATGTAAAAGCCAGTTTGTTTTTTTAAATAATGTGCTAGATGCAACACACACACACACACACACACACACACACACACACACACACACACACACACACACACACACACAGCGCCTGCACCTTATTTTTATGCATTTATTTTTTGGGGCTGTGGAACGAATAATTGAAGTTTCCATTATTCCTTATAGGAAAATTCGTTTTGGTTCATGAGTGCTTTGAAATACGAGCCCGCTTTCGGAACTAATTATGCTAGTGTATATATATATATATTTGAACCCTTTATTTGGACAATGACTTTTTCTAGTCTAGTGGGGACACTTTATCAAATAAAGTTATAGGTAATATTAAGTAATAAGTAATAATATATTTATGCTGAGTTGATTTGGCTTATAAAATTTATTACAGTTAAAACATTAATTATTTCTAAATTTTACAGAAAAACTAAATATTGTGTGCTGGACATATTTTCCCCAACTTGCAATACACTTCCAAAATGTATGTATGTAAACTAACATAATAACAATTTTTTTTTGTATAAAAAACATAATAAATATCATCCGATCGTAGTGAGCCTCAGTTCTAGGCAAATAAAACCTCACGAGCCTTAAGTACAGTTGTGTGTTTGTGTGTGTGTTTGTGTGTGTGTGTGTGTGTGTGTGTGTGTGTTCTGTTAATTAAACCAGAAAGATACTTTTTTAAATTATATATATTTTTTGGCTCAGGTGTACTAATGGTTGCAGGTATAATGAGCATATGTGTGTGTGTGTGTGTGTGTGTGTGTGTGTGTGTGTGTGTGTGTGTGTGTGTGTTCCAGCTGATTTATAATATAGAGAAATTAATGTAGCGCACTCAGAGCTCCCTCTTCAAACCCCACGGTGTTCTTGTTTCTTTCAGTCGGTCTGTTTGACTCGAGCATCCTGATCCAGCTTGTTCGTCTAAACACCACTTTTAGCTTCATCACTGCAGCTCTGTTACGTTTCTCCTCCCTTTTATTAAATTGATATCCTAACAGAGATCAAAGCTTTTTCATCCTTTTATTCTTCTGATCACTGTGTGTGTGTGTGTGTGTGTGTGAGACATGGAGGATAAACATGATTAACTGCACTTTAGACGGCTGATAAACACACACACACACACACACACACACACACACACACACTTTTCACAGATTTCAAGGGTCAGTATTTACACAGGGAATGTTTCATAAGGCAAATATAAAATTTTATTTGCACGTAAGAAAGGTGTTCTGTGTACTGTAAGTAAATAAAGATTAATACAATAGTAGGTGAAAGAAAAGAGTGTTGAAAAAATAGTAACCAATAACCAATAAACACTCGCACAATAATCTGTCTTCCACACTCAATATTCAGCAGCACTGACAACGGCACTTGTCCAGGAGAGCCTATTATTATTATTATTATTATTATTATTATATACTTATCAGCCACTTTATTAGGTACACCTGCTAGCACTTGGCTGGACCCCTTTCCTCATCAGAATGGCCTTAATTCTTCATGGCACAGATTCAACAAGGTGCTGGACCTCACGCCGTCGCTGATTCATTACCTGAACATCCTTGATGCAAATCTCTATCGATCTGAGATCTGTTGAATGTGGAGGCCGTGTGAGTGCAGTGACCTTATTGTCATGTCAAAGAAACGAGTTTAGGATGATTTCAGCTTTGTGACATTGTGAACTAAATACTACGACTGTGTCTCAAACATTAATTAGCAGGTTATTTCCTGGGAAGCTCCGCCCCCTGCTGTATTTTTTATAATACACGGTACTGACAAGCAGCCTGCATCCTTCGATCAGAGTAGGCGTGGCGTATTGTAATACAAGGATTGTTGATACAAGGATGGTTTCTCGCTTACATGTTGTTCACACCGGAGCTGGATGTGTGTGCAAATCCCAGTAGATCAGCAGTTTGGGTAATACTTAGACCAGCTCGTCATCATGTCATGTCATTTAAATCAGATCCTCTTGACCCTGTCTACATGTTTTAAATGCATCGAGTTGCTGTCTGGTTATTGGCTGATTAGATATTTGCATCTATAAGCAGTTGATCAGGTGTAACTTTAATTAATTGGTTAATTAAAGAGAAACGTAAAGACATTCAGGTGCAAAAGGATTAGACCTCAGACGTGGCTCTGTGTTAAACAAACCCCAGCTTCGTGTCTCTAATGTTTGTTCCATAACTTTAAATTAGCACATTAGAGTCTGTAGTTACATCTGAGGCCTAAATAACTGCACGATAACTGCAATATATACTGCAGCTGAACACCTCGCATTCGTTGCTCTCTTACTTCCTCTGCTAATCCTAAGCGAAGTCATTAGTCGTTCTGTTCTATAAGAAGTAACACAAATTTAGCATTTTAATCCTACGCCTGTTGTTTTTTGTTTGTTTTGCATTGTGTGCTTTGTTGGGATTGTGCTCAGCTTGCCTTTGGAAATCGTTCTCTGGCTTCACTTCACACACTTTCCCCTTAAACGTTCCAATCGGTTTATTGCTATGGGAATGTGCAGCGCTGCACTGAAATGCATATGATGGGCCACTCATCTTCCTATAACTGTGCCAGAGTGCTTGATCGACCTGTTAGAAATCAATGTGGAATAACTCACGCTGAGACGCACCGAGCATGCTCAGAAGGTGCAGACGGTCCCAGATGTTAACAGCATCGATCTGATGGATATTACGGCTGACTGCCGCTTGTGTCTTACACCGGCTGTAAACAGGAAGCGGTTCTGATTCTACAGCTAACGCACGCCACGGGACCCTCCTTCAGGGGTTTTATTGGAGATGAAAGGCTGGTTCTTTCTGATCACAATCAATGCTTTACTAACACTAAAAGACACACACACACACACACAGCTTCATTAGCTTAAAATGAGATGGTTCTATCGAACAGGGTAACTTTATTGTCCGTGGGTAATGAGTAAGTAATAAACACTGTGTGTGGAGCGGTTAGAGTAAAATACCCAGCGACAGGAAGAAGAAGAGTTACTGATTAGTTTTCTGAAACAGCACATCCCCGTGTGTTTTGTTTGTCTTACACCACAGCAACCGGCCACGGTTATGGATTTTATATTGCTTCAAGAAATACACCGCAAATGTTGCAGAATGTAAAACATTTGCCCTGAAGGTGTCGGGAAAGTTCAGCTTTTCATCTGATTAGGTCCTGACGCTGCATCTTGTTGGGTTTACATCAGAAAGGAACCCCATCAGAAACATGCGCTTATTTTTAATTTATATTTCATTCTATACCGTTTATCCTGTACTGGGTCACGGGGACCTGGAGCCTATCTCAGGAGACTTTCGGTCTAATAAGTATAATTTGTGATCACTCAATTTTGCCTTGATGATGTATGATTTCCTGTAATGTTTGTGTATAAATGAGTAAATTTCAGAAAAGTTAAAGCATTTCAGAATATTCCTTTTCCCCTGATAAACAGATGTTTTCTTTTTATTTTGTTGTAATGATCCTTTATTCGGGGATGTGCCCTGCTGACAGATGATATTCACCACCCTCTTGCAGAGGCGTGTGTCGAAGCAGCCGTTCATTAGCATTCCCTCGGCAATGCCCACGGGATTACCCGAAGATTATTAATGGTTCTATTGCAGGCCCAGAACCGAGCTCGGAGCTCTGTTTCTAATCTAAAACACGTTGTGCTTTCACTGTAATCTCTTAAACAGTCCAGCCTGAAGCCCGACTCCTGGAACCTGGAGCCACTAATGAGAAGGATACGAGGATCATACACCCGCTGTTCCAGAAGATCTTCTGAGCTTTCATCACAGTGGGGGGTGGGTGTAGGGACAGGGGGGGCTGGGGATATACCATTTGGTAGTGTGTGTGTGTGCTTTATTTATACAGTATATTATCTATAATTTTGAGTGCTATGTGGAAAGTGCACAGGTCCTAAGTGGTGTTTTATTTTTTTCTAATGCAGGCAAGGCTCTAGGACAAAACATAAAGTGAGGATGTTATTAGCATGGCATAGTAGTACTGGGTATCACAAGCCAACTGGCACCAATGTTCAACTAATTAACTAGTTAAGGCCAAAATGCTTACTAGTGGCACAAGTTGAAGCTATTTTGTCCTTACTTGTTAGCTAGTATGTCCAAGTCATCGACTTGTTGATGCACATTTGCTTGATATCACTGATCTTAAAATAAATGCTAAAAGGCCTCCCAACACCTACTACTTCAAGTTGTACTCCTGCTATTAGTATTACAATTAGTAATACAACGACTGGAATTCTTACTATACTACTAATATTACTACAGTTGCTGCTGCATTTTACGATTTTGTAAAGTAATTACTGCCCTAATAGTTTATAATTAGTTTTCACCCAGACGGTCCCCAGTAGTGATTGTGTTCAGTTGCCGGACTGTTCGCCCAAGATATCACGTGCAGCCCCTCTGTACTATGATGTGCACTCCTGTACTCTTGAACCTGGTCCACAGTAAACACACGTGGTTGGACATACTGACAAGCAGCTGGTGTTTTCATTTTGGTTGCTTTTGAGACCCAGTGCAATGCTAATTAATGGGCGGGGCATAACGTAACTGGGTAGTTAGCATGATTTGCCTGTTAGTCTGGCTGTTAGTCAAGGAACATCGATATCTAACAGGAAAACTAAACACCCAAATGAAAAATATATACCCGCAACAAAAACTATATACTATACTATATACTATATACATTTTATTGTGTGTGTGTGTGTGTGTGTGTGTGTACGCTGATGAAGAGTGCTGCAGTGTTTACACATCAAACCTCCGGGTTCATATTTGTGCTGCGTCTGCTGAATACGTGCTCAGATTCCTATTTTTCTTTTCTTCAGCATCAGTCAGTCTGGAACAGAAAACCCAGATCCTCAAACTCTTCTTTACAATAAAAGTTATACAAATTCCAAGCGACAGGACCGAGCATTAGTATTATAGCTGACACATGTGTCAGTTATATAAGCTCAGTGATGTGAAGGCGCTGTTGTTTTCTATTCGGATTTTATTGTATTTTTGCCTTTCTGTGTGATAATGAGGTATTAATAATGAGTGGAGAGCACGTGTGAAGGCTTTGATTAATGCACATCCGCACACTATTCATCCTGAGCTCTATTCATTAGCTAGCATAATTATTATCTTTAGCTTTATCCTGAAGGGAACGACGATAGGGGTTACCTGAGTGCCTGTCTTCCCAGATCGATTTTGGGTTTCTATTAAATAAAGAGAGAGAGAGAGAGAGAGAGAGAGCATTATAAAATATAAGCATTTTATTTATGTTAAAATAAAAGACTTAAAAGTCAAAACAGGCCTAACATGCTGAAAGAGGTTATGGCTGAGCAGAATCTCCAGGAAACTTGATAGCAGTGAGACATTCCCTGATATTGCATCATATACTTACTCACTAATTGTCTATACCGCTTTATTCTGTATTGAGGGTCACAGGAGGCTTAGGGCATGAGGCAGGGTATACACTGGACAGGGTGCCAATCCATCACAGCACACACACACGCACACACACAGACACACACGCACACACTCCGGCAATTTGGAAACGCCAATTAGCCTAGTCTGCATGTCTTTGGACTGTGGGAAGAAACCAGATTACCCGGAGGAAACTAACCCAGCACGTGGAGAGCATGTAAACTCCATGCACACAGAGATGGGAATCGAGCCTGACTGGGAATCAAACCCAGATCCTGGAGATGCACGGCAACAGTGCTATATTATAAAAATAACAATTATAATATTACTTAATAATACTTTGTCCCTACTAGAAAAAAAAAATAAAATAAAGACACTTTTTCATAGTATCAGACGATAGTCTAGACTTTATTGTATTTATGTACCCATTTGGACACTCCACGCACCTACTTACTGTAAGCATGTGCATAAATCGACTCTTAATACCAGGAACTGTCTCCACTCGAGTACTGACTTAACAATGACAAACTCTCCACTCTTTTGGACTCACTTTTGGACTTAATTGACTTGTTTAAGTTGCAATTAATTGAAGGTCTATATTGGTCTAGGATTAGCCTGGTTTGAGACAAGCCTTGTGGGTTTTTAAACAAAAAACTAGGAAGAGTGTCAGTACCTATACCCCTTTCATCGCCATTGGTTACTGGACATAGACGCTGACCCGCTGTAATTGCCGATTTGTTAGGATTGAAGGATGGTATTGTGTTGCTTCTGTTGGCCTCATAGTTTTGTCTGTTTGCGGTTGTGCAGAGTGGTACTGTACCTGTGCTTCCAGTGGTAAAAAGTGCAAATCTACAGTGAGAACATGCTGACCAGGGCTCCCACAGATGAGCTTTCAATACCCCTTCAGAAAACCTGTGGGAGACGTCACAGAGAGTTTGTCTCGCAAACTATCATACATTTACATTTCTGCATTTGGAAGATACTCTTATCTGAAGCGACTTTCATTTTTTAAATTTCATTATACTTTTGTTCAGTTGAGGGTTAAGGACGTTGCTCAAGAGCTCAATAAAAAAGGGCAACTTGGTGGTGGTGTGAGTTAAACCTAGGTCCATCTAGACCACAGTCTAATGCCTTAACCGTTGAGCTACCCCTGTCTGGAACATATGAAAACAGTATGTTCATGTTAAAACTCTCAACCTTTAAACTGTTGGATTTAGATGCATACATATCTTTTAATTTATGCATCTTCTACTTCCATTAATAGAATAATGATTTTTTTTTAAATCTTGGGGGATTCTGGGGAGATTATTATTATTATTTTTTATTATTATTATTATTACTAAACAGATTTTTTTTGCTGCTGAAATAGAATGTAATCATAATAAATAAGATAAATGTGTGCTAGGAGAAGAGTTTTGGCCGCTTTTTCGGATTCAGTTCGGTGTCCTCAGACGTCCCTCACTTCATCATCGAGACTAATTCTCCGAGAGAAAAGATGATATTGAGGACAGGATGACGGGTGTGAATAATGAAGTTATTGATGAAATGTCAGTGTGACACACCGGCCCCGTTATTGTCCCGCATGATTGCCAGAACTGTGGAGCTTGTTATGAAAGTCTCACCATGGCGTTGTGACACACTGATCATATCATCTCACAGGAACCCGTGTTCCGCAGTGCGCCTTTTTTTTACTCACCCCACTCATCATTTCATGCATCAGTATTAAATAAAACGAATAACCATGGACTGTATTGCGCCAAAACGAACACTTCAGAATGCTGTTCTTTTCCTGCTGATGCTGAATAAAGAATCACGTCGAGGCCTGGAGGGAGTCATTCTATATTCCATAATGCTGCCAGATATCGACTGTGCACGTTTGATTAATACAATATTCCTGTGTTAAAGTGCCGGGCTTTCTTCTCAGAGATGAGCATCCCTGAGCATGCATTTTATTCTTATTTATTTTTTTTCCTCCTGATCTTCTGTCACGCAGCCAACAACATCCCTGTTTAGCATTTCCCTGCCTGTCTTCATAATTCAGGCCACATCTGGTTGGAAATGGGTGGAACACATATGTACAATGAGATTAGCATTGCAGCTACAACTTTACAAATGAGCCGGAATAATCAAAGACATGGAGCAAAGAAAACACGCCAGGTTAATCGTCCTGTAAGTAATGCATGCGTTTCATTTAAATAAAGGAGAAGTATGTTGTTTGGCATTCTTTTGATGTATTATCGTTTACAGATAAGCCTGTGTGCCATGTGGAATTGTACTGACACTGCTCGGGTATCAGGTACTAGCTGGTTAATAATCCTGCAGAGTGACACAATCCACAATCCACATTCTTTTAGTGAGATATACAAAAAAAAAAAACACAGATCAAGAAACAAAATCAGTGTGGTCGCTCAAATCGATGCTTTTACAGCACTGTTTACATCACCAAGGTTAATTAAAACAAATTTTTTAACACTTTTGTTGACTTTATGATTTTTTTTTTTTATTAATTCAGTAGATAACGATCCCAACCAGGGAAGCGAAGACTATCATATAATTTCTCCAAAAAGGGTCAACCTAGCCCAGTGGTTCTCATCTAGAGGACCCCCTGTCCTGAACATCTAATGTTTTCACTTCATCACACACACTTCAATTCAGAAAAGGCAGTTAATTAGCTGATTATTTAAATGAGGTGTGCTGAGAGCTGATAAACCACTAACATGTGCAGGGCAAGTGGTCCTCCAGGACCAGGGTTGAGAATCACTGCCTTAGCCAATCTGATCTTACAGAACACTAGGGGGCAGAGTCACACACTCGGAGGAAAATGTTATCGGTCTACTTCAACCTGCTTGAGCTCACAGACACCTGTGATTGGCTGGTGTCATTAAACAGAGCACGGTCGATCTGCTCCACAGGACTCCTAGCCACTGAGTCTGTAGCATCATCCGGATTCAAACATGAACGCTAATGTGCTGTTTTAATGTTCAGTCCCACTCCAAGCTTAGATAATACTTGCTTTTAGCTACCTGTTTTTGTGAACAAGATGGCCGACCACACACATCCTGTGGTCAGCTTGAAAAATGAATGCTATCTCAATTCAAAGTTAAATAGCGTAAACTATATAGTAGCATAAAACATTATGTATCTCAAATCACATAGTAATGTATGACTTAAGGTCAGATGAGATCAAGTATCCGGCAGCAGGACCTTCACCGTGGATCCTTTGGGTGCTGTGGGTTACAGGGTGCAGTCTCCATGGATCGGACTTGTTTTTTCTGGTGCATCCTATGGGCGCTTGATTGGATTGTGCTATGGGGAGCTTAGAGGCTGGTACAGTGGCCTCGGGATGTTGGCGGCTGGACCCCATGCAGGGGGGCTGTGGTGCATTGGGTGTTCTGGTGCCTTTCTATCAAGGCTTTGTATTTTGTGAGGCATTTCTATTAACTCTTTCCAGTGATTTGTACTGCACATGGCTTTTCCATGGGGTCGGATCAGATGGGCTGGCATGTGGTCCTCAAAGGCATGGGTGAGCGTTACTGTAGGTGAGCTGATATACATGTAATTTATAATAAATGTTATTCAACCTACTTGCGGTGGTGTTAGTGTTATGGCTGATCAATCTATACTGATTTTTTAAGTTTAAGTTTAAAAAAAGTGTACAGTAAGATCTATTTCAGAGACATTTTCAGGCCAGCAATCACAATGACAGCAGAAAGAGAGACAATGCTTTGTCCCTGAGGGAAGCAGACAGACAGGGATGATTTGGATCATATTCTCTACTTCTACTTAATGTGTGCAGTCGAGTGTGTGAACAATGCTGCTCCTGTAAATACAGACTAATTTGTTATTGCAACTAAGCTCTATATCTCACCTAAACCTGTGTGTGTTTAAATAAATAGATATGGAAATCAGCA
Source organism: Clarias gariepinus (assembly GCF_024256425.1). Taxonomy (NCBI): domain Eukaryota; kingdom Metazoa; phylum Chordata; class Actinopteri; order Siluriformes; family Clariidae; genus Clarias; species Clarias gariepinus. The sequence goes on from NC_071103.1 coordinate 39,738,746, forward strand.
GTGTGTGTGTGTAAGTGTGTATAAGTGTATGTACTGCCGGTGTCTGCTAGAGGCATTGCTCACACCGTCACTTCAAGCTTGTTTCTTGAGCAGACGTTAACGTTTCCCGGCACACGGCCTCCTCTCCTCTCTTTCTGTCGGTTTCCTCCAGTACAGGAAGTGCGCCCGTGTTTCTGTCGATAGCTTCTTCGTGTTTGCTCACTGTGACAGACGCGAGAGGCAGCCCGAGGACTTCAGTGAACCGCTGCGAAATATCAGGAGAGAAAAGATTTTCCCGTGTTTACTTTTTTACTGAATTTAACACCATTGAGTAGTTGACATGTTTACTGCATTTTTACATTTTTTACAAAATAATAAATCTGCAATGCTTGCTGTAGGTAAGCAAAGACACACCGCGGGTTGTGCTGTTGGAAGACAATAATTAGTGACTGGTTGGGGTAATGAAATGGAGTTAATGTTACCCGGGTAAAATTAATTATTTAATTATATATAATTTATAATTTAATTATTTTTCCATATCCCTGACTCTGTGTTCATCCTCCTACACCAGAAGCCACAGCTCAGAATCCAGGATGTAACAGGATGCAGGTGGAGTTAAAGTCCATTAACGGTACAACATACTGCTGTTTTTATGTATTTATTTATTTATTTGTGTGTTTTGGGGCGGTAGCTGCTCTACTCCGTCATCACTGGGATCATTATGCAGCGGGACTGCACGCGCACTGCTCTGCTCTGCTCTGCTCTGTCAACTCCACACTGCTGTTGCTTGCAGGGGAATCGCTTGGCAGGAAAACAGATGTGCAGAGTGTGTGTGCGTGTGTCGCGGAGCTTCCTGTCACACATTCCACGTGAGAACTAACGGATTCGGAAAGCGTGTTGTGATTTAAACATCAAAGAGAGACACAGAGATAAAAGAGCTGAGGGGAAGCGTGAGAGGAGCGGGGGAGAGAAGAGAGGAAGGAGAGAAACCAGGACAGACCCGAGGCATGATGAAAGAGAAGAGTTTGATAGAGACGGCTAAGATGCAGGGCAACGTGATGGTGAGTGACATCAGTAACTCATCACCAACTCATCACTAACTCCCCACTCACTTATTACTAATTCACAAGTAACCCATCACAACTTACCATTGACCCATCACTAACCCATCACTAACTCCTTACTAACCCATCACTAACTTATCACTCTCTCATCACTAATGCACCACTTACTCATCACTAACTCACCACTCACTCATCACTAACTTATCACTCTCTTATCACTAACTCACCACTCACTCATCACTAACTCACCACTCACTCATCACTAACACACCACTCACTCATCACTAACACACCACTCACTCATTACTAACTTATCACTCACTCACCACTAATGCACCACTCACTCATCACTAACTCACCACTCACTCATCACTAACTCACCACTCACTCATCACTAACTTATTACTCTCTCATCACTAACTCACCACTCACTCATCACTAACTTATCACTCTCTTATCACTAACTCACCACTCACTCATCACTAACTCACCACTCACTCATCACTAACACACCACTCACTCATCACTAACACACCACTCACTCATTACTAACTTATCACTCACTCACCACTAATGCACCACTCACTCATCACTAACTCACCACTCACTCATCACTAACTCACCACTCACTCATCACTAACTTATTACTCTCTCATCACTAATGCACCACTCACTCATCACTAACTCACCACTCACTCATCACTAACACACCACTCACTCGTCACTAACTCACCACTCACTCATCACTAACTCACCACTCACTCATCACTAACTCACCACTCTCTCATCACTAACTCACCACTCACTCATCACTAACTTACCACTCACTCATTACTAACTCACCACTCATCACTAACTCACCACTCACTCATCACTAACGCACCACTCACTTGTTCATTAATAACTCATGACTAACCTGCCACTAACTTACTTATCACTAACTTACCAATAGCTCACCACTAAGTCACTACTAACTTATCATTACCTCACTACTCACTCACCACTATTTTATGACTAATTCACCACTAACTCACCCATCACTCACTAATCACTAACCCACCACTAACGTATCAATCTGTCACCACTTACTCATCACTCTTTTACTATTAACTCACTGTCAACTAATCACTAAATCATCACTAATTCATCACTAACTCATGACTAACCTGTCAACAACGCACCCATCACTTACTCATCACGCATTAATCTCTACTTTTGTTTATTATTTTTCCACACCACGCGAAGCCAGATGTGGGAATTACTGTCATAAAAATCTTGTTTATTCGTCTAATTTATAGACATGATTAAAAACAAGGCGGTTTAGTGGTTAGCACTGTGGCTGTACACTCCCATGGTCGAGGGTGCGACCCCGCCTCGGGTCTGTGTGCATGGAGTTTGCATGTTCTCCGCGTGCTTGGTGAGGTTTCCTCCGGTCCAACAATATGCAGATCAGGCTAATTATCATTTCCAAATTACCCGTAGTGTGTGTGACTATATGCATCCTTGCGCTGTGTGGTGCTGTGGCTTGGCACCACATCCGGTGCCCTGAGTCTCCTGAGATAAGCTCCAGGCCTCCCATGACCCTGTACAGGATAAGTGGCAAAACAGTGAGGTTTAAAAATGCATGAATAAATTATTAATTAAGTTACAGTGGTAGAACCCAGTGATATTAAAACTATAATGTTTGTATTATTATTGAGCAGCTTTAATTCAACCCTGAACTCAAAAACAAGATCAAAAAGACGTTAGCTAATCTGCTTTGTGAGTGCAATAGTCTGGAACGAAACACTTCAATAAATAACCAAAAGTTGACTGACTGAACAATTGATTGATTGACTGCCAGTTATGTTTGAATGAACGTATCATTAATACAAGTGTTGTTCACTCGATTATTAGAAACATGAGGGTTTATTTTTCCCTAAAACTGGGAGAATGTTTTGAAGTTTAAGACACAGGATATCATAGTGCCCAATTACTTATTGAGCTCCTGAAATGAATCTGTTCTCGATTAATAAAAAATTATAAAATCCTATGCAATAACCAAAGTAACATTTGACATTTGTTTTTTGCACCCCCACTTTTTACGTTAGTTAATTGTGTGTCATTCATTTAAAGATAAAGCAAACGTATTAGAGAGCTATAGTGAATCCTAAATTTGATCCCTAACTGGTGTGATCTCAGGATTGTAAAGGATCAAGCCATTTTTTTATATATATCTACAGTATAAGTGTAGAAATTATTGAAAAAGATTAGGATTTGGTTATTTGTTACATGTACCATACCTGTTTATTTGCAGATCCTAGTTAGAAGGCTTGGATCAGAGCGCAGTCTCATCCAAAAGGGTTAAGGGTGTTGTTCAAGAGTTCATTAATGGCAACTTGGCAGTACAGGGGCTTGAACTCAGAAGCCTTAACTGTTTAAGGCACCACTGCCCCATATGTTTTATATCAAAGTGAGATCATTCTCTTTGTACGGCTCAGTGTGTTAGGAAGCTGGGGTCAAAGCAGAGGGTCCACCATGATACAGCCCTGGAATGGAACAGAAATGGTTAAGTGCCTCGCTCAAGGGCTCAAACATGGCAGCTTGGTGGAGCTGGGGTTTGAACTACTACCCTTCTGATCAGTAACCCAGAGCACCAACCTGCTAAGCTGCTTTGTAATGAAGCATTGAGACTCAATTTCCATGATTTTGACATGAATGACAAACCCTGAATCTTTTATATGGTTCATCACCAAGACAATTTAACAAACCATGACAGTTTGAGTTTTAGGGAAATAGTAGCAGTTCTCGACACTTTTTGACAACTCCTAGCGAATTGGTCTGGCACAGTTTGTAATGGAGTCCTGGGTGATTCATAAATACATCATAACATTAAGGATCAGTGATGTAGTGGATCTTGCCTAACACAATTTGTACCCGTATAGTGTGTAACTGATAGACAAGTTGCTGTCGGTTTGTGCAGCTTGACAGTCCACACACACGTCGAAGCCAGAGGAAGCAGCTACCATTAACCTGACTTTTCTAATAAAAAAAAAAAACGGTGAACTTGCCCGAGAGCTGAAGCCATATTTTATACCTTTATCACCTTTTCATGTTGGTGTTATTGTGTTCTGAGGGAAGGCGTGACCTTTGATTTCACTGGTTTCTAGTGATGGAAAAGGCACCATTAAATATTTACCTCCCTAAAGGGTAGAACAGGGGGGGCAATATTTACTCTTATATGAACCCTTAACAGATTTTCACTTGTTTCAGAGGTTAAAGTTCGATTTTAATATCTCAGCTGGAGAAGCAGCGCTAACAGGAAGCAGGATTAGTTCAGGATTAGGTGTGTGTAGTAAAACTCTTGAAATTAAAGTAATAAATCATGGACACGATGATGATGAGATAAAACCACCACACATCTCCTTACAGAAAACTTCACTATATCAACGTTTACACAAGTTATTCACTCCGTCATTCAAGTCCCTGTTACCATAGAAACATATAATATAATGGCATATTAGAATAGAACGAGTGTCTTAATATAAACCTGCTCCACTGTCTGAGCCGCTGTTCTGGAAAACGAATCAACACCTCTTGACCAATCAGAATGGAGAATTTGAGGATCCATGGTTCCAGCCACAGGATGCGAGTGTATTCTCTGATTATGAGAGGTTTGTTTCTCATGTCAGCTCTTCACGTTATAATTTTCATCACAGGATAAGAGGACGGACTATACAGACATCTTCTGCAGCTGTAGCATAAACTGCAGCCGCGTAATCATCTCAGTCTAATCACACGCGTGTGCGCTGATGAAAGAATCATTCATCTCGTACCTCCAGCTTCCTTAATCTCTGTCCGCTTACTCAGTGGGGTGGCAGATCGCTGACTGATTAACTCTTACCATAACTGCATACGCGTGCAGAAAATATGTCTACCGTATGAATCAGCTCTACACACAGGCTGCGTGGAAATCTGATTTCCTGTCCGCCTCATGGAATCCTGCTGACGTTTAATCTCAGACTTCCATCATGTTCAGCATCAATATGATTTACTGGGTCCCTTCCAAGACCTTTATTCCAGACTTTTCTGTCGCTATGGTGTGGCATGTGACTTCACCAGTTTGGCCAAAAGAAGGAAGGGAAAACGTACAGGAACGAACAATTAAGAAGTTTGACCATCATACAGAATGCGTCAAAAGTTTGGACACAACTTCTAATTCAGTGCCCGTTCTTCAGTCTTTATTTTTCTCCCTGATGTAATTAAGTAAAGATAAGGGATACTTCATCGAACACTGAATCAGTGTTTAACTGAATCTCTCATGTAATTGTTTGATTGAATCACGCGGCAGTGTTTGACCGACTCAAAAGATTCAAGTGTTTGGATCAGTAGAGTCAGTGTTTGACTGACTCAGGAGAGTCGTTGTTTGAATAAATTCTCATCATTTGATTGAATCCCTCATGTTAGTGTTTAACTGGAACACAAATCAGTGTTTGACTGAATCCCCTGTGTCAGTGTTTGTCTGTAGACTCTGCTCAGAGCTCAGTGGTGCCTGATGTTCTGTCTGATGCTGTTAGACTCAGAGTCAGGAGGCAGATGGTGAACAGTTGGAGATGTTCCTCATTCACTTATTTCACTCATCTGAAAGATTTGGAGTGAAGTGTGGGAACAGGAACACTCCCCCTGAGTCATTCTGCTGCTGGATCACATGGTGTGACGCTACAAGAACTGAGAGTTTGATGTAGAGATGACTGACAAGCTACAGACTGACAAACACAGTATATTATTATTATTATTATTATTATTATCAGTAGTAGCAGTAGTAAAATCTAAAATCTGATTGGCTAATCATTCTGTTCATAGGGCATAGTCATTGTTGTCTGTTACGTATCTTAGCAACCAAAGCGTACTGTTATCTCACATTTGTTTTAAATTGATAATACATAAGGTTATCATTATGCACTTTTTAAATTTTTATCTGTGAGCCGATTTCTATGCTGATGGATGATGGAAGTAAAACATTGACATTTTTTTATTTACATCTATAGTTAAAGATTCCTCCAGTATAATCTGAGGTGCAGACAGTACATTGCCCGCTATAGCGTTAGGATATTGTCCACTGTAAGCTAAAATAATCTTCAGCGGTATTACAATCCCTCGGAGTGAAGCGGTAGTGTTTGGGGTCGTGTGCAGTCCGAGTCGTCCAGCTGCTTTATGGGACCAGACTCAGGTGGAAGGCTGCAGAGAGCCAGCAGATAAACAGGACTGTGATTTATAGTGACCTTTAAGCATGCCAGAACAGGTGTGTGTGAGTGTGTGTGTGTGTGTGTGTGTGTGTTTGGTCAGCCCTCAGAGTATTTATCATACATAATGTTTCTCTAAGTGACCAAACAGGATTTGAAGTGACACAAGCAACCAAGCCTTCAGCTCGAGCAGTTGGGACTGAGCACTGGTTGGTTGACCAGTTGACTGGTTGTGTGTTTAATTACTTAGTATTTTTAATAATTGATTAATTATTTGATTGACCAATGGAGTGGTTGTTTTGCTGGTTTGTGGACTTTTTTAATGTTTACATGATTGGTTTTTATCCACTCAATGGGCTACAGGTAATGACAATCAGTGACAGAGGTGCACTTTGGGAAATAAAGTCCCTGATAAAGTCCACTTTTAAACACCGTATTTAAGTGTGCAAGGTGCTCTCTAGGGTTTCTCTCTGACAGTTTGTTGTTTTGTCAGTAAGTTTAATTGCATTGTTTTGTTATTGAGCTGTTGATTTAATTAATTAGTTTGTTGTTTGATTAGTTGTTTACGTGCATAGTTGGTTAGTTTGTTGTTTGCTTGATTGTTTACTTGATGAGTTTGCTTTGTTGCTTCTTGGTTGTTAGAATGGATAGTTTATTTTGTTAATTGATTAGTTGATTGATTGACTAAAATGATTTTGTTAGCTTGTGGATTTATTTATTATGTTGTTTGTTTGATTAATACGTTCTTAAATTGCTTAAGGGGTTATTTTGTTATTTGAGTTAGTTTGATTACATACTTTGTTCTTGTTCTTTTGTTTTCAAATTGTTAATTTAAGTGGTTAGTTTGTTTAATTAGCTGTTAAATGATTTAAATGAGTAGGTTAGCTGTTTGGTTTATTGTTCCATACATTGATGAAATTATGAGTTTGATCTTTTGGCTGGTTGGTGGTTTTGGTGGTGTTTTTTTATTGTCTTCGTGTTTAAATGCTAGTTTGTTGTTTGGTTATTTTAGAGGTCAATTTGTTTGGTTGGTTACTTACTTATTTAATTAATTAGTTGGCTAGTAAATTTATTGTTTTCTTTTTTTTCTTATTTATTAGGTCAATCCTGCTTATGTGACTGGATAGGAGTGAAAAACTGATTTGGTAAAATCAGAAAGAGAAGAATACCGCAGTAGAGTCTCTGCTCCGCTCCTCTCTGAGCCGACTGATGTACCGCTGGTTTGTGGTTTGGGAGCAGCTTATTGTTCTGATGTCCAGAGAAAATACTGCACACATCAGAGTAAACAATGAGAATCTGACAGTCGGGGGGTTAAACGTCTCAGAAAAATCTAAAACACAAAACATATTAGCTCAGCATTCCCTCTCTCTCTCTCTCTCTCTCTCTCTCTCTCTTTCTGTATGTGTGTAAGTAATTAATCATGTTACAGCCGGTCTGTGTGGCTTCAGGTGAAATAATGAGTTTATAACAGATGAATCTTCCACATGGCTTTGTGCCTTTGCATGTCCACAGCAGTTTCGTCAAGCTGCTGCGTAATAAATTATCAACACGTTGTTAGCGATGCACATGGTCTCGGTAGCGCCAGAACAGCCTTGGAGTTAGCGTTTGTTCTCTCTGCAGCTTCACAACTGTGCTCTCTGGCTGCAGACTCAATAACTCAGCGAATCCTGGTTCTAAACTCACTCAGGTGTATCTCAGGTTCAGGAGCTGCATTCCACCCTGATTTATGTTCACACTAGTGTAACCAGTTTAAGATTGGGTTCTAAGCTAATTTCCAAACTGGGAGCTGGTGTCTGATTTCCCAGCAGGTCTTGCACTAAGAGAATTAGCTTGTGTAGATGGCTACCTGTCTGCTACCAGCTACCAAGATAATGAGCGTTCTGCCATGGACAAGACCTGGTAATCATTGTAATCGGAGCTTGACTTACCAATTAGTGACAGAGAGATGACATTGGAGATGAAATGATGTCCGTGTGGAGCGTTAATGATGTGCTTGCTCATTTCCCTTAGCAGTGCTCATTAAGGCTGAGCTATCATACACAGAGCGCTGGCACTTAGCCCGAGTGTAATTGTGGTTTATAGCCTGATCTCTGTGCTGGGAACGATAAAGCAGGGCATGTCTGACTAATGTCTGTCTGTCTATTTATCTATCAATCTGCTATACTAATACTGCTAGTAACAACAGTAACATCTGTATTTGTGCAGTAACACACCTCGTGTTCTTTGGGTTATACCGCTGATTGCTGATTTATTAAAATATTCTCTGTATGGTTAAAGTCAAAGTTTACACACCACCGATTTCCTCTACAGTATACTGCAGTGTGCTGTTTGTCCTGTCTCTTAGGTGTTTGTTTCCATTGTCCTGAAGAAGCAGCATTTGCTTTGAATTTATAACACCTGACTTGGCATGACCTAGAAATAAAAATCAGAAGATAGAAAATAAGGACTTGATGCTGCATCTCCTACTTTTGCATCATAAACTAGAAATCCGTCTTTAATTATTTTGACATAGAACTTGGTAGACAAATTACTGTGACATGGAGACCTGAGGTTTACATATTGGTTATATTGAAATCGTTAATTGAAATCGATGAACAAAGGGTTAAGCCATCGTTTCCCAAACGTGAACCACCCTCACACATAAACTGCATGAACTCAGTAAGAACTTGTACAACATTGGCAGGAACACAGTCAAAATCAGTAAGGACAGAGTGTTGTCTCCCTTGACGTGGAGACTTGTAAAAGCCTGGTGAGGACATGGTCAAAGCAAGACTTAAGAAGAACTTAATGAGGATTAAGTATTGAGAGTATTGACCAGCTCATGGTGTAACTAACACCACCTTCATATGTCAGTGTGCCAAAAGACATTGTCCCGTGTACATTGGGAGCTGTGCAGCTGGGGATATTCCAATAATGTGAATTTTTCACGTCTGTGCAAATCTCACACTGAGATGTTTGACATGTTTTGCCAAGTGTATGATGATCCTGCAGTGAGTTGTTTGAGGTGTTTTAAGTGGAATGCATGCTTCAGAGTAAGAAGAACATCACTGGAAAACCAAGAGAAATCAAGAAGAACCTTCAACAAGCTTAAACCTCGGAAATGTCAAATTGCCAAGTTTGTCCTCGGGCTGCTGACCCAAAAGCAGAAGGAACATGTCATCTAGGTCTGCCAAGACCTCTGGCAGTGTACCTTGGATGGCTCTTTATGTCAAACTCCTGATGAAACCATGGGTATAACCCTAAACAGAGCAACAGTCTCCACAGTGGAGGCCCCCCCTCACACAGAAACTGTATGAATGCAATAAGAACTCGTACCATCAATAGCGAATTCTACTGCCAGGTTTTAAGGCATCTGAGGGAGGACATATCGAGAAAGCGACCGGATCTGTTGCACGCAAATTTTAAAACTTTTTAAAACCCCCTACTTGTAATAACTAGGTTCAATCTTATTTGACCTGGTGGTTGTGTGATCATGTGTGCAACAGGAAATGCATGATGTGACTGCATGATGTGACTGCATGATAGGCACATTGAGAACTTGACACAGTTGTTTCGAGGAATTAGTGTAAACTTGATAAATGCACTTGTTTTCTATTTTGGCCCCATTGCACTCTCTGATCTCCTATGGTTCCAGTGGGAACTGTGTGTCTTCATCAGAGTGTGTGTATTGGATCATGACCTTCTCTGGCTTTATTAGCATCTGTGGCTATGGCTAGGAACTAGAGTTAAAGGCTAATGCTGTTTATTAGGAATACTAACAACAACAAGGGCAGAAATAACAGTGAATCAAACAGAGGACATTACAGGCAATAAAAGAAGACCAGTGACTTGTGACTATAGACGGTTGAACCCGGGGTTTTCTTCGGTATCGAGGACGAGGTGGTGTAACAGATGACATGACTGACCACAACATAGGCCTCTGTTTGTGTGGTCACAGTTTTGTTTCGAGGAGTAAAGCAAGTCAAAAGAACTTTGTGCACTTTGCTTTGGGTAAATAGGGATTAATTAGAAACACTTGATTCTAAAAAATAATTAAACAAACATACAGTACATTATGTGCAGAGTTTATAGTGATAGTGTAGAGAATAATTAGTATTTATTGTACCAGTAATTATTCCATTTTCTTTTACAATCAATTAAAAAAAAATTTCTCAGATAAAGCTGATGAGAAATCTATACATCTTCTATAAATATAATAAAACTGTAAAGTTGGTGTGTTTGTACATTAAAGATATAAAATGTATTATTATTATTATTATTATTATTATTATTACCTGCGAACAAATGATTTTGGGGGACGTAAGATGGTTAATAGGCCACATCAAGATGTTTTGGGGAATTTTTGTCTGTCTGTGCACACATCATGTCAAAACTAGTGAATGAATATTAATGGGGTTTAAACTGGTGTATTTGGTCACGCTTAAGGTAACAGTTCCATCAGAATTAAAATGGAAATAGAAAACACCATTATACTATGAAAAAATTACATTAAATGTAACGTAAACATGTTGATTCATGATAAACTTCAACAGATGGCATTGTGTATTTTTTCAATGCGCTTATGAGTGTGCAATTAAATTCCACACCAACAAAGTCACGGGCACAGCTAGTCAGAACTATTATCCTCTCAAAATGGTTCTTCCGAATTGGTTGGTTTAATTATTGTTTTTATGGTCAATTACATTATGGTTAATATTATTACTTCATATTTCACATCCATTAAATTAAAAGTGAACTGCGTCACCTGTGATAGAAAGACGCAAGTGGAGTGTTACTCAGCTGAGACAGTCATTCCCAAAACTGATGATCCACGACTACAGGAGCAGACGTCTGTATCCTCGCCTAAACCAGTTGGCACTTGTACACCCGGATCCTGACTTCTGTGTGTGAGGGTGCCCTCCTGGCCTGGGGAGAGTGTGTTTAGGGAAATGAAACTGCCTCTCCCCAAACACAGCAGTGAAGATTATTTAAAAGAAATAAAAATAAATTATTTTTATCTTCTCTCCCTCTTGTACCATATGCAGCGCTGCTGCGGTAATAAGTCGCATCACACAGGCTCTGAACACTGAACACAAATCCCACAGCCATTTATTTACGGTTCTGTTCGTCCTTTATATTTTTACAATGACATTTATATTGTTCTCTCTGACACAAAAATACTTAATTGAATACCAATAAGTACAAGCAAAATAGTGTGTGTGTGTGTGTGTGTGTGTGTGTGTGTGTGTGTGAAAAGTGTTTTATACAGGTCCTATTACAACATTTCTTTATTGTTTTTAAGGAATTACTGCTATGTTATTCATACTGTAGTAAATCTTGGACCACGATTGATTTTGCTGTGATACATGTTTTAGCACTAGGGGGCGCTAGTCAACCGTGTGCTAAATGAAGTTTTGGGTAATGAACCTTTTAACAAATCAATCAGTGCTTCATGGAGCCATCACTACACTAGACCTAACTAAAGCACAGGCTGGGGATGTGTCTCAATCCAGGGATGGCATCCTTCGAAGGACGCATTTAAAGACTGATTACATCATAGTGAGGACTGATTACATCATAGTGAGGACTGATTACATCATAGTGTCATGACTAAGGCTGTCCCATTTTAATGTCTTCTTCACATTCAGCCTTTTTTACTGGAAACAAAGGATGCAACTAAGTATACTTCATACCCAAGCCAGGGAGGAGACCAGAAGAGATGATTGTGGACCTGAAGAGGTTTTCATAAAAAATATGTTTAAGTGTAGTTACACGACTTAACCAACAGGACATTTCGGCTCTCAGTGATATTATTATTTCAGCCCACATACTGTACCTGTCTGCCTGCAATAAGGATGAACTGCAAACTTTTGTTGTGTGTCAACATTATATGGTTTTGGTTTCCACTGGAATGGTGGCTAAATATTAGAAAAAGAAAAAAAATAATTGTTTATGGTTCAAAGTTCAAAGTTCATTGTTTAGGGTTTGTTTACACTTGTTTACACAAACCCTGTAGCCTACCTTTTTCGGCGTCACCCAAATACACTCCCTGTTCGGTAATCGGAGAGTGAATCACAGATGAGAAATGGAAAAAGTAGATAAAGGGATAAAGATGAAGTTTTGTCTTAAAACCACTCCAGCGTGTTAAAATTCACTTATACCACTTCAGCGCTGTTATTTCAGCCAAATTGAAAATATGAACTAATCCCAGTCAAAATATTCACTTTATCTTTTCTAATTAATATCTATTGGTGCAGGTGTTAGTTTACATTGAGACAGTAGCGCATTAGTAGATTATTTTACAGTAGATTATTAAATCCCACACATAACTGTTCATAACATCACTTCAGGCAGATATCTAAGTACTGATTAAGATTCATTACATTCTGTTCGGACTGTTTTTTTATAACGCTGTGACAAAATCTGGCTGGACAGACATACAGACATACAGACATACTTTTTTTGAGACTGGTTTCACGTCCTTTTTCTACATAAAAAAGTGGCCAGAAAATAATTATGTGCATGTCGGGTCCCTTTCCTCAAAAGGTTTGGGTCATGCCTCAGGAAGCTACTGAACAGTATGTGAATGCCAGGAATGAGCAAATCCTTGGGGACGAAAAACAAAAGGTGAATATAAGATGCTCTGGTGCTCTTTTGGGTCTAACAGTTTGTTTTCAGTGTAGTTCAAAGTGACATGATGTGTCACATGACCATACCACGGTGTCAGTCATCCTCAACACACTCAACATGATGAGAGCACGACTACACCACCTACAGTACACTGTAAGCCTGCTTAGACATCTTACTACCTTAAATATCATACACAAAGAATTCGACATACAAGGTTATATTTATATTCTCCTATTTACTGACTACAAAAGGGCACACTGTTGATTAAATTAGTCTCAAAGGCCAGACTCTTGTTTTTCACCTGGAGAAAGAGGAACAGAAACACTGCATTCTTTTTTTCTTTTCTTTTTGAGCGGAGAAAACGCTTAGTTATGATGGGAATGCTGTATTAACTTGGTTGTAACCTTTGTCTTTATAACGCATTCAGATCGTTTGATATTCATCTCTGGCTTTTCTTGGCATTTTGCAATCTCTCGTTAACCTTCAGCTGGCATTCAGATTCCGCCGTTCCCATCCCGAGACCTTGATTACCCATCTGTGTGTGTGTTTTTTTTAGTCCTGATAGCGGCGCACCCAGGGATCTGCCATATTTATCGAGCTTTCCTTTGCACTCATCTTCATTTCCGTCGCGTTCATTTCCTCTTTTCTTCTCTCTCTAAAACCACGTCCTTCAGGAGCGGTGCTAAGTCTCAGCCCCATCTCACCGGGGAGTTCCGTATCTGTATGGACTTTTGATGAGGAACTCTGAGTTTACTCACACAGGCTGATGGCGTAAAAGGAAATGTTGCGGTACATCGTGCCTCAGAGATCCAGGACCGAGTCCCAGCTGCGCTTTTATAAAGTTACTTTAAGTGTCCATGGAGTCTAGGGGTGTTTATAAAGCGTGAAGAATAAAGTATGGAATTTATGACATGAAAATTAAAGCTTTAAAGAGCCATAAATGCAATCTTTAGAGAGTTTAAATATCAGGAATTTACTTTCAATCCATTTCCAGGCGTGTGTGTAATGGGCTAGAAAGTCTGCAAAATGAAAAGTTACTTCTTCTTCTCATTTACATCAGCCTGAAGTAGTTACTTTAGTTAAAGCTTCTCCTCTGACACTGGAGACTCCTTCCATAATGTGGTACAGGAAGTAAAAGAGACACTTGCTTTTCTTGCAGTACTGTATGTTGTGTTTTTTTTGTGTGGAGAAAATAAGAAATGAATCAAAGTAAAAAAAAAAAAATCAAAATAAAGAACTAAAGAATAGAGAAAGGTCTCAGGAGAAAAAGGGCTCAGTCGGATTCGCTTCACATTTAATGTGTCAGATTTTTTCCCTTTTTATTCTGACTCCATTCTTTGTTAGACAGAGTGATGAGGAGAAAATCCATCTTATTTCACAATGATGTACAGCTCCTTTTCACTTTTCTTACACTCCTGAGTGCACAGCAATTCTCACACAACTCATTGTACAACTTCTGACATCATCTTTCCCTCATTTCTCTGAGATGGAAAAACACCGACTGAAAATGCTTTTCTTTAAGCACAATTAGACCACTTCTCTGCATGAAACACTTGTGCATTATCAATGAAAATGGTATCAGAGGACTGAGAAGTGATTATATATCGGGGCTGGTTTTACATCCGACACTGTCTGACTCTTTTAAGCGCAAAGCAGCTAATCCATGCTACAAAAAGGCATTAGAAGTCACCAGATGATGTCATAGACCAATTTGCATATTAAGTGATTCATCATGATCATTTGCATATCAAAGTATTTTGCATGAAGAAGAAAGGGCTTGTTTAGAATTTTAGGAGAAATAAATTGTAGTTAATGTTTATAGACTTTTAAATATTTATTATTTATATATTTAGCAGTAAATCTTGTAGCCATTTGTATCCTTCAGTGTCTATTTCTGAAATGCATGTGAAACCCCTCTCCATGGTGATACACTATCACACCTGTAGGCAGTGTGGCCCAGTATGAGACTCTCCCACACCCACTGGGATATTTCTGTTTGTTTATTGATACCACGAACAGCCATAACATTAAAACCACCTACCTAATCTCGCTTCCCCTGGACTCCCTTAAACCTCTGAAGGTGTGTGTGTGTGTGTGTGTGTGTGTGTGTGTGTGTGTGTGTGTGTGTGTGTGTGTGTGTGTGTAACTGACACCAAGCTGTCAGCAGCATTTCCTTCAAGTCCTGTAAGATGTGCTGTGGAGCCTCTATGGATCAGACTTGTTTTTCCAGCACATCCCTGTAATATTTAACCAAAAAATTTAAACCTGGAAAATTCAGAGTCAGAGTCATGACCTCTAACCCCTGTTATATTCCTCAAAATGTTCTTGAACCATGTGTGCAGTGAGTTATCCTGCTGAGAGAGGCCACTGCTATCAGAGAACACCATTTCTATGAAAAGGGTATACTGTAACTGGGTCAGTTGAAGATGTAGAAGAAAATGTGATTCATCAGACTTGGCCACCTTCTTATAGTGGGAGCGTTTGGTGGAAGACACGGGTCAGCATGGGCACCCTGAGCAGTCATATGCTACGAACTGTGACGCACTGTATGTTCTGACTCCTCTTATCAGAACCTGCTTGAACTTTTTCAGCAGTTTGAGCTACAGTATCTCTACTATTGGAATGGACTACATGGGCCATCCTTCAATCACCTGAATAATTAAGCCATGGCCACCTTGACCCTGTCGCCAAGTCACCGGTTTTCCTTCCATGGAACTCTTTTGGAATGTCCTGACCACTGAAGACGAAGAACATCCCACAAGAGCTGTAGTTTTGGAGTTGCTCTGACCCAGACCTCTGGACTTCACAATTTGGCCACACATCAACTCTGAGAACTGACTTGTTGATTTGCTATTTATATTTAATATATCCTGACAGGTACCAGTGTAATGAGATGATCACTGTTATTCACTTCAACGGTCAGTGGTTTTAATGTTATGGATGATTGTATGTATATTCCAGATCTGGCAACCCTGCTCAAAGCACATCCATCTCCACTCCACTGTTCTCTCCAGATTGGGAGTGTGTGTGTATGTGTGTGTATGTGTGTGTTTTGTGTCTGTCAGGATCACAAGTCCATCAAATTCGTCTTCTACTTTGGAAACCACTTAACCCAGGTTTGTGCTGAAGAACAGCTGTAGTGATGAAGAAAGACATCTGATGTCCGGCTGAGGAAGAGTGAGATTATAGATATATAAATAAAAAAATGCTCTGCTGTTTTATATAAAAACGCACGGAGGAAAGTCGTTATAGGAAAAACAATAAGCTTTTGGGGTTGTTAGAGTAACTCTGCTTGATCACACCACCCTGCTGTTCAGCATTTGTTCTGTTTAGCATAATAAAAGTACAATTTAAAGTTAAATACTTGCTCCTGTGGCCTTGTGTTCATCCCGTTGGCTAATCTAAAGCACAGCGTGTAGCTAATCCAAAGACTCGTCTAGATATTTGAGCCAATTGCGCTGGATAATTAAATGAACTGGAGTCTACAGGAGGGAGAAACTTCTCCAGGAGGTGAATTCATCAAATTCATCAAAGTAAAAAGAAAAGTCTGGCGTGCTGCATTTCCTGTCCTCCAGGCTATAATCATACGAACAGGAAGCTAATCCTTGGTCTGGGACGTAATAAATGTGAGCCCAGGGGTCGAATTGGCCACCTGTAGTGAAGTGGAATAGCTGCTGACACACACAATTTATTACACACTTACAGGGAAGCTTTTTATAGGATGGGTTTTATGTAAAGGACACACCTGCTGGTGTTTGTGTGTGTGTGTGTGTGTGTGTGTGTGTGTGTCATGGGAGGTCACTGATTTACCTTTCTGTCAGTAATATTTCCCTCTTTTCATAAACATCCACAAATCAAATATGTCCTCAGATGATTCAGTAGGACAACATCTTCACCCAAATCAAATTGCTCATGCAGCCGAAACACAACCTGACATTTTATTCCTCACTTGAGTGACGCTGAAGCGCTTCTGATTGATGGATACAATCTAGATGCTTAAAATAAATAAATAAAAGGTTTGTCGATGCACTTGTGGAGCAAAGGCTTATTTCAGGTTGTCTCTATAGTCAGATGCCTTTAAAAGGTCAGCGTGCCACTTCATCAAACAACAGAGCTCCCCCTGACCTCTGCTCCAGCTGTGCTCAAAAGTTCACCGCTAACCGGCTCCCGAGTGAGCCTCGTCTCACCTTACCTCACCCTCTGTTCCACATACAAGCCAGAACATTCACTCACTGCTGCTCTTTTTGACTTTTTGGGTGCCAATTATGTTGATGTATAGTAAATGTCCTTGCTGTTACGCATTGTTATTAAAAGCAGGAACATCTGTAGCAGAGCTTAGAGAACAGGTGGACGCAGGTAACCAAGAATTGGTCAAATGAATAAAAAACGACCCCATTAAAAATAACCTGATGCAAAAGTACAGAAAAAAATCTTTTTTCAGAAATCTACAGTAAGACTGAAAGTTAGTGGATTGAAAAACAGTCCACCAGACCCTGGCACTAACAGCTGCACCAAGTCACTTACAAGCCTGTGAAAATCTGACAATACATTCTTTATTTGATTCCCTGTCCTCTGAACCAGAGAGAGACACAAAGAGAAAGTAAACCAAAACCAAAATGTAACAAAGCTCAGCAGGAAGCGTTGACAAAAGAACTACTGTAAATGCAAAACCACAAATGCAGCTCGTTTCAGTAACAACGGTAACCAAAGACGAGTCTGCAGCTGAAGACACAACATGAAACACCAGCATTAGCACACACAGTCAAGGCATTTGGCACAAGCCTTATCCAGACAGACTTACTCTTCATTTATCTCACTATACATCTTAGCAGTTGAGGGTCAAGTGTCCAACAGGGGGGATTTGAACCTACAACCTTCTGATCTGTATTTTTTTGTTTTTTGTTAATAACTAAGTCGGATCCCTGTGTGGTACTCCAAGCTCAAAGGTGAAAGTGCTGAACAATAACTACTGGTCCATCAGGGTATTTCCTCCCTGGCTGGTAAACGCACATGTTTTTCTTTGTCAAATATGAGCGTCAAATAAGTCAAACTGACTCCAGCAAGTCAATACGTTCTGGACAACTGCAATTCACCCACCCATTAAATCGGTAAACAAGGTTGATATTTTGGTGTTTGGAGGTGGTATTCACCCTTGGTTCAATGTTTTGTTTTGTGCTGCCATTTTGCACCCAATGAACACATGATCAGGTACTCCAACAACATACAGTATTACCTAAAATACAGAGGGGACAAAAAAATGCATGCATCGACACAAATACATGAACTGAAACAAAATGAAAGCAGCAAGTACACCTTAGCTAAGCTTGAGCCAGACTTGTTGCGAGTCTTGCATGAGTCTTGCACAATGCTAACACAACAAAGGGAGAGCTTAGCCAGATGAAGGATTGGATCTTCCTGTTCAACCCAAATTGGAAAAAAAAGAAAGAAAAGCAATTTTTTCATATTTATATACAGTATCAGTAATCTGTGGTAATTTAGCTAGGCTAGTTTCTTACACAGCAGCCTCACTTTAATGTGACTTATCCAAGTAAGTTTTGCTTAGCAGCAAGCTAGCTAGTTATTGCTAGTTAAATCTAGTCAGAGTTAGTTAGCTAGAAATGTTACATAACCCTGGTCTGATACAAACATCCCATTTTGAGAGCTTTTACATTTCTGATAAGGTTGTATTCCACACAAGTGCATGTTGTCACTAGCGTGCATCCTAAACGAAGTCACGCCACATCACTCAAGCGTACGTTTATAAATTTTACCGAGAGAAACGACGTGTGTGTTTTTCCAAGGTCTAGTTTGTGTATGTGCTCGATGTTTATAAATGAGTCCTAAGACTTGAAAGTGGACATCTCTGTTTTAAAGCCAGACACAACACACGGAGACATGACCATTAAGGCTAATAGAGTTTGATAAGGCTCATTAGCTCGTTTTGTAGGCTATATTGTGGAGTGCCACTATTTCTTCGATGGCAAATTAGTTTGGCTAATGGTGATCTCTAATGCAGAGCTAATGTAGTGGTCCGAGTGCTTGCAATGAATTCAAATGAAATGGCAGGCAGAGAAACACGGCTCACGGTGGAGAATAATAGAGCTCCTGAATTGCGCTTTAAAGGTTTTATGGCTTCGGTATTGCCGTACCTGATGATGAAACGTTTGCATAGAGCGCTCTCGAGCCTCGCAGGTTATTACTCTTCTCGAAACAGAAGGTGTGCTTGTTTGGTTCATTTATTAAACCTGTATATGGACAGAATACCAAAAAGGAAGTTTTGGAAAACAATCCTCAGACAAAAGGCATCTAAAGATATCAACACATTTAGAATGGACTATGAAATGACCAAAAAAAGAAACCCGAATTAATTCCAAAAGTTATCTTATAATGAAAATTCCTTGTATTCGGAATCAGATTACGCACATTGGTAAACTAACTTTCCAAACTCCTCATTTAGATGATTTTAATCATCTGCATGTAAGACACGTTTCTGGGGTCAGACAATTTTTCTTGAGAAGACGTGTCCAAGACAGTGATCTTCTCCACCGTCTAGACCATCACTTTTAAATCAGATACCCGTAACTTGTGCATTCAGGCACATCCATATTTCTGATGGTGTGAGATCCATCACTGACGCTTTTATATTTTATCCATGCTGGTGTGGATATGTGTTTGTGTATGTGCTTTAATGTAATGACTTTAAGCTAGAATAAAACATAAGCTTTAGTTTGAACGTATCTAATAGAACATGTGGCAGCACTGAAAACTGGCTTTGTTACAAATTAGCTTGGAGGAGCACTCTCTCTCTCTCTCTCTCTCTTTCAGATGTTCTCTGCCAGCAGATAACTGGCTGTTCTTCACTACCGTTTATCTGTCCTGGTTCTCCTGGGAATTGTCACCACCAGATGCCACCATTGTAAGGCAGCCCTAAAGGGACATTAAGAAAAAAAATCTTTTTAAAAATATGTAGAAAGAAAACAAAGTCTTTTTATTGAAAGATTTCGCAAACCTGAGTAACTAATATGCATCTAACAAACTAACAAATGCCAATTCTGACACAACCCTTACTGCCAACAGTTTGGACACTGGCTGGGGTTTGGGTTTGGACACTGGCTGGGGTTTGGGTTTGGGCACTGACTGGGGTTTGGGTTTGGGCACTGGCTGGGGTTCGGGTTTGGGCACTGACTGGCGTTTGGGCTTGGGCAGTGACTGGGGTTTGGGTTTAGCCACTGACTGGGATTTGTGTTTGGGTTTGGGCACTGGCTGGGAATCAAGCATGGTTTAGATTGACACTGAGATTTAATTATTAACAAATATTGTTATTTTATAATTATACAAATATTGTATAACTGGGCATAAAAATGTACTACATTCATGCTCTAGATTTCTGATTAACTAATAATCTTCCAGATTAGTCCTGACTTCATACTGTAGGCTTCTTACCAATCATAGATGAAGCAGAATTCTTGTAAACAATTGTATTACACAGAGGGCGGAATTTCCTAACTTTACATGTGCATGCTTACATATTGCAATCATTCCTTATTATTATTTATTTATGTTAATAGTCATTGCTATTTTTTGTAAATCACTTCAGAGTGAGATTTAAAAATAAATTAAAGTAAAAACACAATGATTTAAGTCCTGCCTTCATGGTCTAGGTTTCTAACAAAACTTGGACAAGCCTGGATTCTTGTAAACAGTCGTCCGGATTACTTAACCCCACAGAATTCCTTTGTAAGTTTTGCAGTAATTTGTTTAACTTTAATTATTTTGTATTTTACTTTACAAAGGTATTAAAAAACAAACAAAAAGTACATGTCTAGGAATGACGCTTCTTTGGCTGACCCACACCATATCTCTCATCAAAGCAGACTATCATTTGTTTATGTATATTTTTTCTTCTGTTATGTGGCTTTTGTGTTTCCTCTGCCGTCTCATGTCCAGTAGGAGACTCAGTACTAGTCTCTGTGGAGTGAAACAGCTTATTTTTTTCTTCTTCCAAAGGAAGATCCTGTTCTGCTGAAAAACAAAGTTCAGGAAGGTGCATGGACAAGGTTCTTACTGTGTTTTTTTGGATGGGCAATAGATCTTTAAATAGTCTCCACCCTCTGCACATCACAGTGTAAAAGAGAAGCCTCAGCTGTACAGAAAAAAACGAAAAAAAAAAAAAAACCACAAACCAGGCGATTCTTATGAGTTCTAGATGTAACCATTTTTTTTTAAGTGTAACTAGGAATGGAAATTATAACTAATTAATATCATGAGAAGAGGTCATTCAGGTCATCTGTCCATATTTCTTACAACTTGTGTTTATCGTGAAGCCCGATATCTGCTTGGGAAAACTTCCTCAGATTCAGATTTGATTTTGATAGGTAAAAATGTGACCTGTATCTAATTCCCAATCTTAATCTTTTCTGATTTTTCTTCAGTAAAGTCAATGATGTGTTCATGTCCATGTCCATAATCTTTTTGCATATGTGACCCAATTTTTGGACGGAAGCTTCTTGATAAATTAGTTTTTTCTTTCCAAACTCTGAAGTTTTAATTTTAAATCGTTAATATTTCACGACTAGAAATTCAACTAGATTACAAAGAAAAAGTCATTACCTGGAAGATAAACCCAGAAAAAGCTCCAATTAGGACCAGTGGTCTTTTGGGTTCGTCTATCAGGGAAAAGGTTACAGATTTAAAGTGCCTCCTCTGGTGGAACCCATAATTGACTTTACGTTAACTGTTAGATTGCACAAATGCGCTTTGTGGAAAAAAAAAAAATCCCAAGCCATTTCTATCATACTGGAAATCAAAGACAAGAGTCCTGTGTGGAGCGCTGTAGTCCTCCAGTGGAGTTCACACTTCATTAAAACCCAACAAAGCAGGATATCAGCTGCACCGCTGCAGTTCTGTGTTTGAAAATGAAGCGCTACCCCCTCCTACACACACACACACACACACACACACACACACACACATACACATGCAGAGCACACTGACAGAGGGCTGAAGATGAGCTGATATCTCCGAGCAGCTGTGTCTGAACCCTGTCCATGTCCGCTTGGAGACCGCTGAGGCAGAACCAGGCTTTTATACAGGAGAAAGATGTCTCTTACAATTTTCCTCCTTTCTGTGGAGCTCATTTGTGTGTGAGGAGCCACTAAGCAGTGCGAGAAGGTGCTGTCTCTCTGCTTCATCCCTCTTAGGATCCAATCAGCTGAGAGAAACATTTGGGCATCATGCTCTGTGGGGAAATCAGGCTTGCTTGGCTTGATGCTTCATGTCATTTAACATTTATCCTCCTCCTCCTTCTTGCTTTACTTCTCTTTAGAGCTTGGAGCAAGAATTGCATTTGAGGTGTAACATGAAAACCTCACCATTATTGTGTACCAGGTGTTTTTTAAATCTTGGTCATGTGACTGAACAGAGAGGAAATGATGGATACAGTACTCGGTAATTATGTATTGAAGGAATAAGTCATGCAAATGGAATACTTTTAATACTTTTACAATTCCAATGCATACTTTATATTTCTTTTTGATCTTAGAGTGTGCAAACATACTATATCATATTGCTTTATTCCATCATCGTAGGAATCTCTGTAGTCCAACCAGGGATTGTTGGGGCTAATGATGACCACTGTATTTATTCCTATTTTTTACGACCGGGGTATGACCCCCAGTAAACATTGGGACACCAATTAGCCTAATCTGCTGGACCAGAAACCGGCGTACCTGAAGGAAACCCACCAAGTACGAGCAGAACATACACACAGACCCATGACCCTGAAGGTGTGAGGCGACGGTGCAAACCACCAAGCTATCGCGCAGCCATATGTATGGCTTCATACCTTAAATATACAGGCTGCATTTCTACCTAACATTTTTTCATCACCTACTATAGCAGTTTGGTGGGTATGTACACATCTGGAACATCAGTTCAGTACAGTAAAGAATCCTCTGTGCTCACCAAAGCAGCAAGAGAAATGCAGTGTGTCGATTATCCTGCTCAGTCCTAAAGGACTCGGGTTATCTTCACCCTCAGGCCTTCATGTGGTCCAAAGATCCAGCCTCTGTATTTATCACAGGAGAGTGGAGATGCTGGGGCACACCTGCTGCAGGGTGTTCAGCGAGGGGAGCAAAATATTTGTGCATTAAAGGGGAGAAAAAAAATCAAAGGAACTCTTTCATCCTGTCATACTAGATGTGTTTGCTGTCGATCACAGTGTTACGAGCGAATCAGGGTGAGGGAGAGCTGGCTGGTGGGCGGGATCAGCAGGTGATTAAACACTGGGGAAATGCTTTATTCTTTCTGATGTGAAGTGTGAGTAGCTGCAGGAGTGAACTGGTGAAGAGAAGGAAAGAGGGAGAGATGAGAAAAGAGGAGAGGAGAATAGATGAAGAAATGAAAGGAGTGAAGAGGAGAGGAGAATACAGAAACAACTAAGGAGTTGAAAGAAAAGAAAAAAAAATCTCATCATTTTGATTTATACACGTTGACATTTTATACAAGTGTAAATAATTATTTTGATTATGTGCTATACAAATAAAATTGAATTGAATTGAAGTTAAAAAGGAAATGAAAAAGGAAAGCGATAAGATGATATAAACAAGTGAAAAAAAAAAAAAGAGACACTAAAACAAGAAGAAGAGACCAGAGGAAGGGATACAAGAAGAAAAAGTAAAGTGACTACAGTCAAACAGAGCAGGACTTGTTGCACAGGAATACTAAATGTAAGTGTAAATAAATAAAAGTATCTTGTAGTGTCCTTTAATGAAATAATGGCGGGTGGCGGTGGAATGAAACCACTCGGGAAGGCGCTGTTGTAGGAAACTCATCAGCACCAGGCTGGTACAGTGTCTCTGCTCCATCACACCACAACAACACTGATTAGTTTTCCATGCCACAATGATTATTCCTGACAATAGAACATACTGTAGTGGACGAGTGCGATTGTTAGTTCCAGTCTTTGTCTTTTCTTTTCCACTTTTCCTGTTGAGTGGAGATTGTTTATTACATTTCCGCCACACGAGCTCTGAACTCTCTTCCAACTTTTCACCTTCTTCTCCACACCTTCACTGCGACATGATTCCATAAAGAGACAGTCAAAGCAGTGTGTGTGTGTGTGTGTGTGAGTGTGTTTGTGTGCATACAGAGAAGTCACTTATATAAATAACCAGTAAACAGTGCTTTATTACTCCAGCACTGCTCCACTTTCATCGCTCTGCTTAATCACTACATCTCACATTCCGCACTGCAACCAAACACAACAAAGAAATCATGGAACAGATTGAATGAATGAATTAATTAAATAATTAGGTAATTGGTTAATTGATTATTAAATTTTTGGTTAAATAATTTCTTTACTGGTTGATTGTCCAATGACTGTTGATTGTCTGGATGAGTGATTGATTGAATGATTGGTTTATTTGTTGATTGGGTGATTGATCGCTTGGTTGGTTGATTAATTTCTTTGCTGCAAGATTGGATGGTTGCTTGATTGGTTGGGTGTTTCACTGATTGATGGGTTGGTTGATTGATTTCTTTATTTGTTTAGTTGGTTATGTAGTAACCTAGTGTCAGGATCCATCGAATGTTTATTCTCCTTATATGATGGATAATAAAGTGATAATGACGAAAACATTAACTTTGTTTTGTTAAAGAACAGTAAAAAAAATCACACTGTGTGCATTATTGCAGCTCAGTCTTAAAGTTCAGTAGTATTTATAAATTATTTACTGATCTCATACTGCGTGCATTGTTTAAGCTGTGTATTAATGTGTTTATTGTTCATCACTATTCTTCCTTACTGGTGAACTCACATATATATTTCCGTGTTATGTCTGTGTGATAGTGTGGTGTGTGACATGACGGACTCCTAACACACTAATTAACTCTTTAGCTTCCAGAATTCTGACTCTGCTCCTGGTATTAAATGATGGCATACTGAGTAATTTTTTTACTTTGTGTGATTTTGTCTGTTTGTGTGTGTATACTGTGAGTGCTGTCAGGACGCTTGTGTCAGCACTATGGGTTGGGGTGTGTGCATGTTCGTGTTTGTGTGTGTGTGTCAGCAGGTGAACAGGGGCAGAAAAGCAAAGCTTAGCACAATGTCAGCTTCCACTGTAGCTGATCTTTCATCTAAAGCCTCGAGGCAAATTAATGCCTTAAAGGGTCTGTGTGTTTATCCAACACACTCCCTGTTCCTGCTGCTCATTCTGCCCGGCTCAGACCCTCAGATCTTAAGAAATGGATTCCTTCACACCAAGGCCTTGTTGAATTCTGGATTCTGATTGTATTCATCCATTTTCTATAACAGCAGCTCTTATAGTAGTGCATACTGTATTAGTAGCAGTAGTAGTAGTAGTACAGTAGTACAGTGGTTTATATTAATGCACTCTTTCTAATATCTTATGGGTTCCATAGAAACAGCTTATTTACATGGACATGTACTACACACTCTTTATATAAACGGAGTCTCCAGTGTCGGTGTGTTGTAACAGTTAAAGTTAAAGTTCAATATTAGATTCATGAATTCAGGTTTCATTGTGATACAGAATCAGTAAATGTCTTCTCCTCAGTGTAACTCATCTCTACGTTGACTGAAGTAATAAAAAACAAAAAGTTTTACAAGCAAAAGTTTAAAGATTTCACCTCTATCATTTCCTGCTTGCCAGCTTGTCGTGTATGCGTATTCTATATTGATAAAAAAAATCATAACCACAAAAATGAAAAACTGCTCACGCAAACAAATCAGTTACAGCATTGATTTCCTCATATTTCACCCAGTGGAAATGACAGATGGCGTGATATGCATTGTGAGAAATAATGATTTTCATGAGGGGAAATAAGAAATATGGGATTCTCCGCATGCTCGTTTATCATGAGCACTGATTCAGTTCAGCCCCTGATTATTATACTGCCACAGTCAATACACACATCAGGCCTGGGTACTCTACTGCCATGTTCTCACATCCACTTCCTTATATCCTCTTCCTCTTATCCACTTCTTCACATATTCCTATGCCAGTGTACTCATGTCTACGTCCTTACACCCACTTCCCCACATCTCCTTCCGTACGTCTAGATTTGCTTTCTCTTGTCATTTCCATATGTCTGCGTCCTTACATCCTTTTCCTCATGTCTGATTTTTCACATCTCCTTCTTTTCACATCTCCCACGTCATCACATCTATTTCTCCGTATCCATTTTCTTATGTCCGCTTCCTCACATCCTCTTCCTCATGTCTTCTTCCTCACATGTACTTCCTTAGATTATCTTCCTCATATCTGATTTTGCTCAGCTACTTCCTCGTGTCTGTTTTCTCATATCATGTTCTCTATATAGCAGTGACGCCATGGCCAGTTTTTCATGTCTGCTTTCTCACATCCACACCCCCCCCCCCCCCCCCATTGTCTGCTTCCTTACATCCTGAGGTTTTCACATTTGCACTAATGCCATATTTACTGTACAAATTATGTTACCCAGAGTAAGCATGTACTGTAAAGAGAAAATATCACTGGGCCTAAAACAGAACCCTGTGGAGCACCAGACTTAAATTTAGTACCCATAGAATAATCACCATTTACATCTACAAACTAATAACAATCAGTCAAATAATACCAGAGTCAGGAGAGAGCCGTTCCCTTAACTCATACTGCATTTTCTATTTCATCAAAAAGAATAATATGATCAATGGTGCGCAAAAGTGAAGTAACACAAGCGAAGAGACACAACCCTGATCAGTGGACAGTAGTAGGCCTCTTTTCTGGTCTGTTCTTTTCTCTGCTCCCTTCTCTTCTATTCCCAGAAGGCTTTGCTGCTAGCTCATATGGCTGCACTGATTAAATGTGTGTGATACAGTTTGGGTACAGGGTGTGAAATATGCTTTTGTAGTGTCAGTAATAATCCTGGCTGTGTGAGTGAAAGTTTGGAATAAACGTGGAGGCAGGGCAGCGCTCAGAGTGAGGGATGAGTCTGACAAACGTATGAGGAATGAGAACACAGTTATGGAATTTCTCTCGCTGTGTCTTTTCATTTTATGAGAAAGAATTTGCTCATTTCTCTTTTTTACGGAGACAAGACCAGGCTCCGCGTGCCTGCTGCTTCTCACATTAAACTTCTTGATGGAGAGGTTAAGAAGGCGACTTTAATTTCCTGTTCTCTTTACTGATAGGCGTGTCCTCGGCTGGCCTCGGCTTTAATGTAGAAATGCCAGCTGATTCATGGGTAATTAATAGAATAAAGGGGCATAGTGTCTTTAGAAAAAAGGGTAAGATGATGTGTACATATGGAAGGTATGGGTGGAGGTTAAACATCAAAGTGCAAAGTGAACATCTGCAGCATTTGCGATTCTAGCGATTCTATAGCGACTGATCGAGGTTTGATTGCTTCTTGCAGTTTTTGTGCTGCCGGTGTCTTCATTCCTGTCTTCTCCTGTCAGCACTGCTGTCTTCCCTTTTCTCATCAGCTGGAAAACAACTCTCACAAGCGTCCGTCTATGAGCCTCAGCTTGCACTCTTGCTTGCTTGATCTGGTTGCTGTCTTGGGCACTGAAAGCATTAATTAACTCAAAAGGGATGTAACATTGAGGTGAACATCTGGTGCAAAGATCGTATTACAAACTATTTCCATTAGAGCATTTGATAAGGTGAGGAAGAACTCCATCTGACACTGATCTCACAGCTGTGATAGAGATACATCAACACACAATCAGAAAGAATTCTAGGCTTCCCAAACCACATCCTGCACACTAAACTGTAAAGACACCCGTGTGCACTGATGTGCTGTTTATCTGGGCTTGGGTTTAAACCAAACCAGCGGGATTACATTATCATTATAATATTATTACAATTAATATCATCTTAATGAATTGATTTTCAACATTGTTTGTGATATGTTTTATCTTGTTTTTTTTTCCATTAACCTGTTGCTTTGTTTGCCTATAACTTATCCTTAGCCTATAGGCTAATGACTAATTC
Source organism: Clarias gariepinus (assembly GCF_024256425.1). Lineage (NCBI taxonomy): Eukaryota > Metazoa > Chordata > Actinopteri > Siluriformes > Clariidae > Clarias > Clarias gariepinus. The sequence goes on from NC_071103.1 coordinate 39,766,595, forward strand.
AGTTGTATTTAGCACTCTAGCTAAGGACAGCAATGCAGTAACACTTTAATCCTGTAATCTGTCCAGGTCTCTCGCATCCACATCTGTACAACCTGCTTAAGCAAAATACAAAACCTTACATGCTAATACTGGCGTCAACACCATCATCTTGAGCTAGCCTAACCGTGGTTCTCTCTAATGTGACGTTAAATGCTATATCCTCATCACTTCTGTTTTGGACCAGGAATATATACTTTTGCTTATCCTATTAAGCTTTGTAACTGTGTTAGCAAAACAAATGTTCAATGCATTGATGGGAATAACAAAATTACTTCAACAACTGAGAAATTCACAGTGAAACTACTACAAACATGAGAAATATTTCAGTCTAAAGATACTTCTGGTTTTCAGGGTGGACTTCAAGTCATTAAACAGTGGTGGAGTTTAAAAACTTATCAAAGTATTTTAAGACATAAGCCTATTTGGTACACTATACTGTATAAATTCAGTATTTCAGAAGGAATCACTGGATGTCAGGATGAAACTGGAATGAAGTGCTTTTGTGCATAAAGACATCCCAGACATCATATCTTGCAGCCTGTCATGAGGAAGGCAGGACTTTTCATGCGATGAGGAAACATCTATCACACAGTGCTGAGGGAAATCCGAGAATCAGTGTCCTGACTGTTCAGGCTGTTGAGATGTGTGGAGCATCAGACCAGAGCGAGGCCCTAAACACAAACACAATCATGCTCTCTCTTCTCCTGATGTATGTTTCCTCCTTTAAACTAAAAAAGTAAGCTTTTGAAGTTCTTAGAGGTAGTGTGCTGATACTGGCATTGCACTTCCACTAGATGCCAGTGTTGATTCATTGTTCAGAGGTGCTCTTAAAGCTGGTGTATGTATGGATATAATTACAGTGGGACATGTGTCCTACTCAGAACACACTCCATATTCATTTATTACTATATCAATTAACCAAATGTGTCGCATATCAAGTCACGGTCAGTTAGTGTATAATGACACTGCACTGCTGGTGAATTCTGGATTCTGATTGGTCAGAAGGAGCTGATTAGTTTTTTTTTTTTTTTTTATCAAATTAACATCCTGCCTGATGTGGAAAGCATCATATATGATGTTAAAGTGTAATGAAATTCGCGTGCGCATTCAGTGATGCAGCAAAATAATCAAGTAGACTCTGCTGCACTACCAGTGCTTGGACCCATTAATCGCTCCTTGCAGCTAGATTTGTAATATTACTCTGTTTAGGTATAAAGTGTTAAATCTCTTTAAGGATAATTTATACAACGAAGAGCTTCACTTTAGTTCATGTAAAACATAAATGTTAATAAATTGAGTCATATTCTTACCGTATATTATTAGAGCATTCTTGTTTACTCTTGTCTTTTAGTAATATCCTGATTAATCTGTTCATATTTTAATGCTGATTTCCATCAACATAAAAAAAAAATCTTCAGGACTTCAGGATAAGCCTTTAATTAATTATATTAAGGCTTCATTTAGATCCCAAACTGGTGTGATTTCAGGATTGTGTAACTTTAAAGAAGCCTGTACTCATCACATATACCTTACAGCACAGTGAGTGTGTTAGGAAGCTGGGCTCTGGAGACTCCTTCCACACATAATCATCTCCAAAAAGAAAACTTCACCACATTAATGGTCACACAGTTTTAATCTGTTTACTCCGTACATGCTGCTTTGGATGACCTGTTTCTATAGAAACGATAAAATAAAGATTGCATTAAAGCCTAAATGTTTGCCTTTAAAAGCCTTCATGAAAAAAAAAATAGTTTGAAATGCCCTTTTAAAATCGCTCACAATGTCATCGTGGGCTTTTATGGAATTCGTCTTCATTTTGGTTTATTTGAGTCTTGGTAAAATTGGACTGCACAGTTAATCCAGTATTGATCACAGGGTTGATTGAATAACCTGCGGTTCAGCTTTCACAGGAGATTTTCTTTCACTAAAACCGCTTCTTAATTCCCACAGCCAGAATCAGATAATCTGACCGTAATTAGCTGGCGCAGCACTTCGGGCTGAATGTGGTGACATTTAACACAAGCGGATGAAAATACAACGAGTTAAATAATGCAGAGAAAATGTTCCAGTTATGATCAACGTATCGACTAATTGTGCGCCCGGCCTTTCCATTTCCCTATGTTGCTTTTCTAAGAGAATATCTTTGGCCTTTAGTTTAGCCAATGTGGCTCTAAAGCACAGGACGAAATGTCTATTCAGGGCTAATGGAAGTGTATTGATTAATGGCATTGGATATTAGTGGCTCGTGTTGGGGAATTAAAAAAGTTGTGGGTTTTTTTTTTTCTTAAATGCGATGCACTTACATCGACTCATTAGATCTTTACGAGGCTGAAGCCAGGACCACCGCTGTGCAAAACTCCCTCAGTCTGGTGCTATCATAGTAAAAGAGTAAAACTCCTCTAAAGTGTGTGTGTATGTGAGTGTGTTAATGTCCCAGCTGAAATACCTCTCCGATGATTTTTTTATACATTAAACTGGCTCTGTTTTACTCGCCCTCCAAATGTGTTGTTTTGGTGTCTATGTAAATGAGCTACTGCTCAGCCACACCTAAAAGCAAAGAAAACTTACCCAAACTAACTGGAGACTGATCTGAAATACCTCTGATTAAAAAAAAATTGCATAAATATATAAATTATTATTCTACTGTAGAAAACCTCCACTTTGTGCTTTAAACTGTTTTATTCCTATTATACCATGTAATACAGTTTTATTTAATTAATTCCTTCTGTGAGAATAATGTATTTGCTTTGGTGTGTGTGTGTGTGTGTGTGTGTGTGTGTGTGTGGTGTATTGACCAGACGTGACACTCCTATCTCGCCCTGTTTATCCCCCTGCCACCTAAGATCACAGCTCCAAGTTCACCCCGTGTCAGAAGCATTTACCCCTCGCTGTGCAGTCCTGTCCCCCCTCGTGCACTTCAGGCTGCCTGTAGAGATCCTTCTTCTGATTTCAGATTGTGACAGCGCTCCCTGGAAGTGAGTAAGGTAGAGTTTTTCTCTACGCTCTCCTGGGGTTTCTTTCTCTCCCAGTGGAGTTTGGAGAATGAAACAGATGGTTGAATCACTGCCACAAAGCTGCAAACGAACACACAGCCTCCCTGTGGTTCTTGAATTCCACTCCCGTGATCAGGCTTGGCTTTGCACTTCACCGCTGGAGAGCATCATCTTAACAAATCTTTCAAATTCTTACTTCAAAGCAATCACTAAAATATAGTAAAGCACTATGCGTGTACTGCGGAGATCTTATGGATTTTCAAAATACCTGAAGTTGTATTGTCATAGAAATACGATTATAATGTGTTACCGCTGTAAAACGCTGTAGTATAAGTGGAGTAAAATGCTAGAAGATGTGGTGGTAGGAGCATCTCTGTTACTAGTGCACCACACAGTGTGTTTTATAACTTTCATATGCATGTATTTTGTCTCTTTCCCTGCGAGCATGTGTCTAGTTCTCTGTGCAATAATGACACCTGCAGTGTTTTAGGTTCTTACTCTGATGTTCCTGCTTTGAAACTCAGATGGTATGGATGAACACTACTTCCTTCTCACTGCTCTCAAATTCATTTGGACTTGTTTATTCTTGTTTCCAAATAACATGCATTTGATGCAAGTATAATTTGTGTGTCAGGGTATCCCAGCATAACTGTAGATCAGTGTATTGTCCATGTACAGTAAGGTGTTGTGATGCTATGCGGTTGACCAAATGTGTACGCAATTCTCAGCTCAGATATACTGTAAATCAGGAGAAAAAAAAGATAATTACTAGAAGATCCTGGTGCACCACTGCAGCATTTTTTTAAACTTTCTAGTTGGCGGCAGTGTCACTACCATCACCAGTACCATGGCGTCAATGCCTGTTTTTGTTGCACCTATTGACCACAGCTAAACCTGACATCAGTGTAGATGAACATTAGTTACAAGTGCAGACTACAAAGATATTGTTGAGGTTCTGAAGCAATGTGGGCCACAGATTCCTCATGACTGACCCTCTGTTTGTTACCCTGTCAGTGCTGGCTTTAAGCACACTCCAGTGGCATGATTGTATGGCCAAAAGACCAGCCATGTCATGAGACTTCAGGTCAGACTTAACTTGGCATACCTCATGCTTATATTTCTTTAAGGCTATCCTTTAGCAAAGCCTGCAGTTGGGCAGCCAATACCTTTTCCCCATTCTTATTCTTTCTCAGCTGCTCAAATGTAGCCTCAGCTGGGCAACAAAGACAGCAACTCGCCAATTGCACCACTTCAGATATGAGTGCAGTGAGATGTGTTCTGCTTCATACCTGCTACCATGCAACCAAAATGCATACTTTCACCAAAATTTATCCAAGTGCAGAGCAGCCCAAAATAAAGCCATCAAGCCCTGGATTGTGCCTCTCTTACATTTACAAGGACATAGCGAGTCTAAAGGAATGCAAAAAAAAAAATCTGGTATCTTAGCCATTGTAGATGCTAGAGACTTAATCGAGGATTTTGACCTGCTTTGGCTCAGCTGAAGTTTGGTGAGGGTACGCTCTTTTCTTACAAATATATGACATTTAAAAATGTGGGCGCATAAAGCACCTTGTATGGGTCACTTTCTTTGTGATCCTACTGAGAGTATCTTGGCTCTTGTAGAATGTCACCGCTGCATTCACTTTGCAGGGGTTACTCCTTTTATAATAGGGCTGTGTGCAATCCCTTTCTCCAGTTCCTGCCATGCAGTGTGGCCAGCTTTTCTATTCTCTCTTCAGGTCTCCAGAGTGCTTTGTTATCTTCTGGACCAGGTACATGTGCTGGCCTTCAGTTCCTCCAGGTGCAGTCATGCCATTACATTGCACTATTCTTCCTTTCTCCATGTATCCTCTTAAGTAGTCGGCTGGCTAGCTTTATCAGAAAGAGTTGCACATGTATCACTCAGAACCTGAATGCAACAGGTTTCACCTGTTCCTTTCAAAAACACAAAGAAAAACTAACAGTAAAGTAAGTTACTAGTATAGCAGACGTTGATCAGCTGCAACATTAAAAACTTTAACATTAAAACCACCTAGGCTTTGGGCTCCGTTTGTGCAACTGAGGCAGGTCTGGCCCCTCGGGCTGTGGGTTTCAGGGCCTCTGGGGGGTGCTGTGCTGTCTGGCTGGTCCTGGGTACTGTACACCTAGTATTCTAATGCCTTTTAATTGTGGCCAGCAGTGACCTTTTGGAAGTATTGGCTTTTCTATGAGCTCAGACCTGACGGTCTAGCCTTAGGTCCCCACGGGAATGGGTGAGCCTTGGGTGCCCAAGAGCCAGTCATCAGTTTACTGCTGTACAGTTTGTGATCATTGTTGTTCAGATCACATGGTGATGGTGTTAATGTTATGACTACTGTATATCTACCAATCCAGGACATTCACTCATCATATTAAGGTAAATTATTACTTATGCTAATTCAAGAAAATACTATCAAGTACTATCAATGGTACCCAATTAGTTAGAAAACTAACAAACTGCCCAAGGGAACCAAGGTAGTTCAAAAACCAACCAGCCAAGTCTCTTCTCTTTAAAACATGTTGCAGCACTTATGCTCGTGATAAACTGCACAACAGAAGCATGGGTATCCTGGAATAGCGTGTGTTTCCATGTGAACTGGAACAGCTGCCACTGAGAGGATGTGGGTGATCAGGCACAATGAACGTGAGCAACAGGACAGAGGTAAATGAGCAGCAGCTGGCTTGGCATGCTGCTGCGTTTAGCCATAACGCTGGAATTAGCCAGCCATCGCCAACACATTGGTGCATGCTAGAGAAAATAAGCAGGCAGGGAAATTAGGTTTTTGTTACAACTCCCTGATGATATTAGAGCTGATGTGGAAGAGTTAGCAGGTCACCTCATCCAAACAGCTCGTGGTGAACTGCAGGCTGCTTTATACGACTGAGACGTGAGACGTGAGACGGAGCGATACACAACTCAAGTCTAACAGAAATATTCAGTAGATTTTGTATTTTTCTTGGATCGGATTTAAAAGACAGAACCCCAACCACACACACACACACACACACACACACACACACACACCTCAGTGGTATGTTCTTTAAGGCATGTTTAACCGCAATAACAGGCTGCCTCCTAATTAGTCTCTCTCTCTCTCTCTCTCTCTCTCTCTTTCTCTTGTCTCCCTTTGTCGCTCTCTCTCTATTCTTTTCTCTTTCTTTTTTACATTCAATCTCTTTCTTTAAATCTTATCGTTTCCTCTAAAAAAATCCTCTAGACTTTTTTCTCTGTCTTGTTCTTCTTCTCTCATTCTTAGTCACATTTTCTGTCTCTCTTAGAATCTCTCTCTTTCTCATTCTGTCTCTTGTCCTCTCTCAGTCTTTCTCTTAGACTGTCTCTCTCTATCAGTCCCTCTCTACCTCTATTTATTGCACTGCTTTTCTCTCAGTGGGTCTTTCTTTTTTCAGCCAATTTCCCTCTCCTTCTCTTCCTCTCTGTAATTTTTAGTGTCTCTTTCTGTCTCTGATTTAGACTGTCTCTTTCACCATCTCTCTAATTCTGTTTTTCTTTTTTCCTTTCTATCTATCTATCTATCTATCTATCTATCTATCTATCTATCTATCTATCTATCTATCTCTCAACCTCTCTCTCTCTTCCTATCTCTCTCGGTCTGTCCCTGGTGAATATCAGCATGTGTAATCCAGCATTAGGGAACGATTGTGCGATTATCCTGTCAGTAAAGCGACAGATGGTGATCATTAATAACACTTTTTTATGGGAAACAAACTCGTCTCAATCTTCAGGCGTTGTTTCCACAGCGAGTCCGCAGAACATCAGTCTTGCTCTAGTACACTAATAACTGGACAGCGGCTGTCTCGTCTCCCTTCTGCCTGATAAACCTTCTATTTTATATGTTTCTAGTGTTTTAACCAACCAAAACAGCACTTAGCCAATCAGAATGTAGCTACTGTAACTAAGGGTGGGGCGTAAATAATAGATAACAATGAGCAATGTGTGGGAACAGATGGCAGAAATCAGGAAAGATGTGAAATGCCATCCAACTCTGGGGCTTCATCTGAGTCAGCATGGTACACTTACCAGGGGAGAAACAGATTACACACACACACACACACACACACACACACACACACACACACACACGGTAGTCCACAATAACTACAAATACCTTTAAATAATCAATACAGTCACTCAGCCATATTATTTGTGCATGAGTGGGTGAAGGTCTCACTCGAAACATCTTTTCATATGAGTCTATTATTAATTATGTTAAGTTCATTTATTCAACACTGTTACCTAAACACATTCTGATTGGTTGAAGCAAATGCAATAAGGCGAAGGGTGTGGGTTGTGGGAGGGGGAGGTGGGAGGAGTAGCTTATTTGCATTTCAAGTTACAGACACTGAACCATTTGGAAAGCAAGTGAAACAGAAATAAATGACCTGAGTTATATTTCTCCTGGAACATCATTACACACAATTTGAAGTCCTCTAAGATGAATGTCAACTTGTTAAAAAATGAAATGTAATGTTTAATTTGTATTTGGCAATTCAGATTCTTGAACATAATCAACATCTGGTCATGAACATACAATAATTATAGATGTTTTTTAGAATAATCTGTTCATCCAGCTTGCTTCAGCCTGCACTTCCTGCTTGTGACCACTAGAGGCACTGCACCTCATACCTGAAGCCATAGCTGGGAATAACCTGACAGTTAAGCCAGGATGTATGAGGAGAGTTGCTAATATTTATCACTTTCTTGTTGGCAAGGATCCTGATTTTGTCCTTTGTGGGGGGAAAAAAAACAACAAAGCAAAAACAACAACGTCTGCTGTACTTAACGATTATAAATTAGTCTTACGTCAAGACATCAATCACGATGTTGAACCGTGTAGATTTTACAGCCTTGAGTCTGGACGCCGGCTCTCTCTCCCTCAGGTGCTGCCTAATTGTGAAGCGGATGATGCAGAGTATCAATTGATGGAGCGATGCAATGCATGATTTATGAGCGCTGTCCTGTACACAGCTGTCAGTAGAGTGCAGAACCTCACTGCTCCATTTAATTACGCAGCACAACGCTGAGGAGATCATTTTAAGACCAGATGAAATATAAATCCAAAACTTCACCCTTCCACTTTCCTCAGCAGCATGACCTCTATTATATATATATAACTACAGGATATACACACATACAGATTAGTGTAAGTACAGGAAAAGATTTTGTAGAAAGAGTTAAAAGGTTAAAGCTAAAAATAATCCGCTGATCTTAATGTAATCAGTGATATTATTATTATTATTATTATTATTATTATTATTATTATTATTATTATGATTATGATTATTATTATTATTATTATTATTATTATTTGAGGTTGAAGCCCACGTCCATGTCTGTGTGTCTCTCTGTACAGCAGAACTCTCTGTCTAACTTATTAATACAAAGAAATCCCATTCTGTAAGGTTGAGTATCTTACGCCTTGTTTACACTAAGTTGTCCTTCTTTGGTGCTCAGACAAATACACTCCCTGTTCGGTAATCGGAGAGTGAATCACAGATGAGAAATGGAAAAAGTAGATAAAAGGATAAAGATGAAGTTTTGTCTTAAAACCACTCCAGCGTGTTAAAATTCACTTATACCACTTCAGCGCTGTTATTTCAGCCATATTATTCAAAATATTCACTTTATCTTTTCTAATTAATATCTATTGGTGCAGGTGTTTGTTTACATTGAGACAGTAGCGCATTAGTAGATTATTTTACAGTAGATTATTAAATCCCACACATAACTGTTCATAACATCACTTTTACTCCACATTATAATTTCACTGATGGTGCAGATTAAACTTCAGGTAGAGATCTAAGGATTGCAGGAGATTCAGTCAATTCTGTCTAGCATGTGATTTAAGACACGCCCGCAGTTTAAGGCGTGTGCAGTACGCTGTCCAAACGTGTGGTTTATAATTTGGCACAAAACTCTTCACTTCTACTCAACATTTTAATTTCATTTAAGTGGGTTAAACTTCAGGCAGCTACAGAAGGACTGGCAGAGTTCCATTAAATTCTGTCCAGCCAGTTCTGCATGATGTTGTAAAAATAATAAAATAAATAAGAATAAATTCTGACACTGGTGTCTAATCCTCCAATGTATAAATCATGAAGATATCATTGAAAGAGCGAATTCTGACCAATGTGCAGACAAAAGTTTTCTTTTATCATATATATAGAGAGATAAAAAAGTGTGTATGGTGTATATATATATATATATATAAACACACACACAAACACACATATATACAGTATATATTTATATATGATGGCTGAAGCCTTGTGCCTTTTGTTCTGGCTTCTTGCTCTGGTCTTTGCACCAGCGGGACATCCTCAGGGCTCGGAGCTTGTTAGACATCAGCCATATTACTGAGCAAAGAGTGCAGGATAGACCTGCTGCTAAAGTCTCAGCGTGAGGGGCTCTGTGAGCTGAGGAGTTTAACAAGCACTGCTGCTTCAGGGAGAGAGAGAGAGAGAGGGAGAGAGAGAGAGAGAAGGTAAAGAACAAAATGAGGGCAAATGGTAGAGAGAGAAGAAGCAAAGGACAAAAAAAGAGAAAGTAAAGCCAAAGAGAAAGATACAGAGAGAAAGAGAGAAAAGAAAATGAAGAGAGGGGAAAAGATTAATGGCAGAAAGGGTTTGTGTATGTGTGAGAGCGAAACGATTGCATAAACAAAGACAGAAATGATGTGAAACAGAGAGAAAGAGACAATGTCCTCACGGTCAGAGATCTAAAGCAGGGACAGATCCTGAGCAGGTACAGGCTGAGTGAGCACCGTCTGGAGACGAACACAGAGAGGGAGTGTGTGTGTGCTCAGTGTAGAAGCGGTGAGATTGAGACGGAGCTGCACTTCTTCTTCCTCAAAACACAAAATCCCCCAAACATCCCAAATTTAAAGAAGTTGAAAACACAAGAATAATTTTAGGAGAAGGCCGCACTGCTGCACTGACTGCAGAGTGTGTGTCAGAGTGTGTGAGAAAGAGAGACAGTGAGACACAACATGAGACACGGTGTGAGACAGCATGCACAAACCCTTATTATCTCTCACCATTGTTCTGATACTTACCTAATAGTTGTTGTTGGTGGTTTATTTTGTTATTTACCTACTATTGTTTTTTATTATTAATAATGTTATAATGTTTATATACTGTATATTTATAAATTCTAATAGTTGTTCTTTATATTATAATTAATTGTCTATAATTGCTGGTAACAATGTAGCTACATCCTTTTGTTAACATGAACTGAACAGAGAGAGAGAGAGAGAGAGAGAGAAAGACAGTGAGAGATAGTTTGAGAGAAAGAGAAAGTGATAATAGAGTGAGGAGGACAGGTACAGACACAGGAAAAGGGGTGCATGAGATAATGGAAGAGAGGAGAATAAATTAAAGACCAATTCAGAGGGAGAGAGGGAGAGAATGCAAGACACAGAGACACAGAGAGACAGAGAGAGAAGGGGCTAAGGGTGATATGAAAGAGAAGACTTATCTAACAAACCTTGGACAGAACACATGCGACCCCCCACACACCCCTCAGTCCTCACGTGCAGGGTGTGGTGCTGGATGTCTAGCATGCTACAGTATAATTGGCTTCTCAGACTGAGATGGAACGATCCTGTCGAAATCACTCAGTATTTTCTGCTCTAATTGGACTCACCTTTTGATGCCCTACCTTTTCTTTTATTCTCTCTCTCTCTTTTATCATCCCTCTCTCTCTCTAACACCCATCCTCCTGTCCTAATGTTTGTCTCTGGATGTCTCACACAGTAAACCTGACGCGGTTTATTAATTGTATTGAATTCATGAGGAATTCGAGTTTTGAACTTGTCTCTGTCGCAGAAGAAATATTCGAATTGCGTTGACCTCTCGTCTCTCGATCCTTGATCACATTCTTGCTTTAGATGAGGTCACAGGACCACGTGTTAGAGGAAAGGCATGGTGCAGGCCGTGACGTTAGCACGCTCCATCGGAGACAATGATCTCCATTTTCGACAATTCCAAGGTAATGAGTTTTAGTGGGAAATAAGAGAGACGAGGTCAGAGAAAGTCAGGTGAAGTTTGAGGCTGCTGCTAGCGAACATGAAGTGTAATTATACATAAAAAGGCTTCGGTTTAATTGCTACAAGTTACTATTTAATATGATATCACATTCTTAAAAACAAGGTTACATGTCCACTTCTTTTTATCGGCAGTGAACATTCCTGTGCAGGTCTGTGCATTCGATAGAAAAATGCCCATAAATGCCTTCGGGTTGCTTCTGTCACATTAACTGTACTGTACATGACCTGAAGAGGAAGAAGAGTCATCTCATTGAGACTGTATCCTACACTGCTCTCCGTCCCTAATATACAGTACTGTATCAAGCCATCTAGGTATTTTATGAATGTTATACCAGCGACAGTCCTGCAGCAACAGGTCACAAGCTTTAATTAAATAACTTCTCATACAGTCCTGTACAAAAGTCTTGACCATCCTTTCGAATTTCTCCACATCAAAGTAAATCAAAGTGATCTGAATTAAATGAAAGAAATCCAAACAAATGTTAAATCTCATCAGCTGCAAACAGCTTGTTGTATTTGTGGAGAACATTTAAGGAAGGAGTCTCCAGTTTCAGTGCTTTGTAACAGTCAGAACTCTTTTTTTTTTGCAGTTTTGATAACATGACAAGATGATATATGCGTCTTATTAAGTTCAAAAGAGAAAAAAAAAGAAAGTGCTTAGAACTGTTTATAGCTGATATAATGTAAGTATGGACAGGTATACTTTACAGATATTGCACAATATTAAATGCAACTGTAAACTGATTAGTAGTTTTTAGGTATAACATTCTTCTTAAAATAGGATCTATTATGCAAAAAAAAAATGTTTTAATCATGTTTTGACATTCAGGTGGGTCTTTGGTGCATGTGTGTGTACAAACAAAAAATATGAGGGAAAAAAGCAATCTTCATTTTTGTTTTTTCATTTGTGTTTTTAGCTGATTAGATTTCTGCCTAATGTGACCTCACAAGAGCCCCTCTATTGGCTTGTTGCGTAGGTCTCCGGCATGGCTCAGCAGTAGCTCATGTACATAAACACTTTGAAGGAGAAAAAATAAACTAAATTCAATTCAATTCAATTCAATTTTATTTATATAGCGCTTTTAACAATGGTCATTGTCCCAAAGCAGCTTCACAAGAAAAAAATGAAAGATTTTTTTTTTTTTTAAGAAAGAAAAGAAAAGAAAATATTTGGAAGTGTGTATGTGTGAGAAAAATGTGTCTAGATAATAATTAAATGAATGAATGATGAATGAAATGTCTCTGATGAGCAAGCCAAGGGTGACGGCGACAGTGGCAAGGAAAAACTCCCTGAGATGGCAATAGGAAGAAACCTTGAGAGGAACCAGACTCAACAGGGAACCCATCCTCATCTGGGTGATAACAGATAGAAATAACATCTGATGGGCATCTGAGTAATAAAAAATAAAAATCCCTAATCTGAAGGTTATTTCAGCTGGAGAATCAAAACACACACTTTAGTGAAGCTCTAAAACCTGTAATAACTTGTTACAGAAATATAAAAATATCTGTGTATTTTCTAAACATAAAAGAAAATGGCACTTGTCTCTGAAGAAACAAACACTGAGGGACATGCTGTAAAATAAGCATGTCCCTCAGTTAATAATTAAAAAAAAAAAATCAACCTAGATGGATGTAAGGGTAACTTTGTTGCAACGCAAACACTGTGTTTATTCTTTACTTGTACTGTAGCTCACTAATCAGGCAGAAGGACATGGAGTACACTGTAGGATAATTAGGTCCAGGTGGAACAAGATCTTAATCAGGTCTTCTTTAGAAAGCTCTTATACTGTGGATTCCCCAGATCCTGAGGTCAATTCCAAAAAAAAAAAGACCAAACCCATTCAGAGTCTTGTGCCTTAGTAGCCTAGTCATGCCACAGCTTGGCACGGATGTCCCGGTGTTTCCAGACTACTCCCCTGGGTCCCCACTGCAGAGGAAACAATTTCTCACCGTGTTTACCCAGGGGAAGCTACTCCAGGCATGGATTCTCACCACTCAGTACCAGATCCATCACTAAGTGCTGTACATTGCCACTGTTCTCACTCAGTCGATAAGGCAGTACATCACATCCAGAACAATTTTCCATCGTAAAACTTCCTGATTATGGGTTCCTGAATATGGCAACATATCTAATGTAGTTGCACACTTACAGAAGAGGCTGAATCAGTGAAAAACTATACAGGACTAAACGAGTATAGATCGCTCAATCCAATGCAACTATTTTGCTTAAGAACTAATCTGTTTCTGTGAATTACCATCAGTTACAAAAGCCTAAGGGAGAAACACTGATACCTGAAATTAGGCTACCACATGTATGTACAGTATGTAGCTTTACTGTATATAATGATGTGCAGGTAACAATAACTAACACTGACAATTCAAGTGTTTAAATTAATAGCAACGTAACTGTTCTGGGGTTGAATCCCAAATAATGTTAAATGAAAAGCTAGTGCACTATTTAGGGTGTAGGTTAGAATCCCTTGTTCCAAACACTAAGTAGTGCCCTTGATCAGGTGTTAGAGAGGGATTTGGATGCAGCCTTATGTTTAAAGTAAGTTTCTAAAAAGAAAAACAAAATAACTCATGACCATAAAAGTTGCAAACGACTAAAAACATGACCATAAAAGTTGCACAATCTGCAGCCATTTATTTTGTGCACATACTAAAATGTTTTTATTTCCCCCCCAGTATCTAGATCCTTGACACTTGTACAAGTCCATCCATCCACATCCAAAACATAGGCTTAAATAATGAGTAACAGCTCAGTTGGCTGCAGAGCAGAAGGTCACAAATTCAAGCTGTCAGTGTGGAGCCTTGAGCAAGGCCTTTAATCCTCTCTGCTCCCGAGACTCCACATCACGCCTGACCCTGCACACTGACCCCAATTTCCTAACAAGCTTGGATGTGTGAAGAAAAAAAAGTCACTGTACTTCAGATATCAGAGATGTCAGACCAGGATTTAAACTAGTTCTACCATTTGATTTTAAACATCTACAGTACTAGACCACAAGCTTGGGAATTCCAAAGTTCTTTGATGTTTTTAAGTACACAATGGTATTTATTAACAATCATGCTGTACGTTAAGTTCATTGGTTAAGAGTTGTTAAGGATTTGGGTAGTTGAGTAACTGGATAAAAAGGTTTGAAAAGAAGTTGTGCTAGTGGCATTCGTCAAAGAGGTGGTTCCTTGATTGTCTTTCCCCTTTTTGCTTTGGTGGTGTTAACTTTGGTGAGTTCACAACCAATGATCTTCTCCATCAAGTAAACCTCTCCCTGCACACAGAGGTGTAGGGGGCACCCAAGGGCTGATAAACCTATTTATTTTATAAGATAACAACGATGACTTTTGGCGGCATGACGGCATAGTGGTTAGCACTGTAGCCTCACAAATCCAGGGAAGATGGTTACACTGATACTCTTACCTAAGGTTTGTGTTTGTGGAGTTTGCATGTTCTCCCAGTGCTTGGTTGGTTTCCACCAGGTACTCCGTTTTCCTCCCGCAGTCCAAAGACATGCAGATTAGGCTAATTGGTGTGTGATGAATTGGCACCCTGTCCAGGGTGTACCCTGCATTGTGCCTTAAGTCTCCTGAGATAGGCTCCAGGTCCCCCATCCCTATACAGAATATTAATTATAAGTAATGAACGCTGGTTAAAGAATCCTCCTGCAAAAATTGTTTTGGCCCTGTACTCCAGTCTAGCTTTTGATGTTGGTAGGGGTACACCATGCGTAATTAATTGTTATTTTGATGGATCCATGTGCCTAAACATATCAAGCTAAGAATGCTGGAAAAATATCTGGGGCTTAAAATTGGGACCTTCTGATCATCAGTTCAACATCTTAACCACTGGCATAAACTTTCTCTGATGGTTGAGTAAAATCTTTTCAGGACTGGTTGAGATAAAGTGATCGTCGTGACTTTGTGTAGGTCTACTTGCTTTACATTCTTTAGGAGGGTTGTCCATAAGAATAAAAAAGACTTGACCCTGGACATTTCAGTGGTTTTTGTTTAGTATGCAATGAAATGCTTTCAGATGTCATCAGCATTTCGACCATTTTGGGACCAATAAGCTTAAGGTTGCTAAGAGCACAATCAGCTGTAAGCCCATTTATTTTACTTTCCTCAGGCAGACTTATCATAAAAAAACATTTCCTACAGTCTACCTGAGCTCTAATAACAAACTGGACTCCATACTAGCTTAAAGACAGTGTGACAGACAATTGTTAAAAGTGCTATACCAATAATATTGAATTAAAGCAGAGTTGTGTCATCTGCAAACTTTATTTAAGCTTTCTGTTGTAGTGTAATTATTTGTATCAAGGAAGCACAGGATTGATGAGAGAACATGGAGTGGTGTGGTAATCTCAGCTGATGCTCATGGAGTCTGAGATGTACCAGCCCAGCTTGCTTCCTTACTGTCAGAAAACTAGTGATTCACTGACGGATGTTGTCAGCTGGTTGAGCTTGCAGGAATAACAGTACTGAAGGTAGAGCTCACATAAACTCTAAGACACCCACAAGTGGTGAATGTCGGTGTGATTGACAGGGTACGGAGGATGCTGCTTCCAGCCAGAGCCTGGTTTGTGTGGCATTGTCTCCTGATGATAGGACAAAAGCTTTTCTGGTGTCCCATCAAGAGAACTCCTGTTTACGCCTTTGAAACAAAGTTCTTTCAAAAGAGGTGACGTGCTCGGCTGTTTAAATGGTCAAAACAGCTGGAAGGTCCACCAGGAAGCAGAAGTTACAAAAAAGCTGGAGAAACATTAAAGAAAAGATGCACACACGCACACACACACACACACTAAACGGGGTAAATGAAACCAAGGAAGCCGAATGACAACACAGCACATCAGGTCTGAGAGCAGCGTTCGCTCAGTGGTTAAAATGTCCGACTACTGATTGGAAGGTCACAGGTTTCACAAATGCAAAACACATTCCCAATCCCAGCACCATCAAGCTGTCACTTGTGCAAGACCCTCAACTACTCAGATGCATTATGGGATAAATGTCAGATAAGGGTGTCTGCCAAATGCCATAGACGTAATTATAAATTCAAGTCATGATAAGTAGGGTGAAAAAAATGCTGTTTTTTCGTCATAGAGTGGCATAAAGAACCTTGAGGAGCACGACAGAGAAGGAGAATAATTCCACATGCAAGCTTTGACATGTGGGATGTGAGTGTGTAAGTGATGGTTCCGACTCAATTGGGGTTTAATAGGGCACATATTCCCAGCATGTCGCAGCCGAGTCTCTCTGGTCATGGTGTCAGCCACATAAAAGAGAAAAGGAGAAGAAGGAAAAGAGCGAGAGAGAGAGAGAGAGAGAGAGAGAGAGAGAGAGAGAAATTTCTCCTGTCACACTGTTATAGCCATTGGTTTAGAATTAATTCCTTATAGAAGTCCAAATACAACACACACCTATGACCATGATAATAACATTTACATACAGTATTCACATGTTCACATACAGTACAGTACTTCTAGAGAAGATGTCAAGATAGCTTTCACATATTTTTGCTTTGACAATAAAGATTTTAATTATACACCTACGTGTGTGTGTTTGTGTGTGTGTGTGTGTGTGTGTGTGTGTGTGTGTGTGTATGTGACAGAGTGAGTAAATGACCCTTGTGCTCATCCCCACTCGCTCCTGAATGATCCTTCTGTGCGGCTCTTATTAGCTGATGAGTGCTGGAGGGCTGCTAGCGTGGGTGGCTAATGCTAATCCTGCATACGCAAGAGAGGATGCGTGGGAAATCCTATTTGCTGTATGTGAGAGAGAGAGCGAGAGATAGATAGAGAGAGAGAGAGAGAGATGTGACATCACCTATCTTCAACTTCAAGAGATAATGTTGGCGAGCTCGACGTGGACCTTTAATAAATACATAATCTCATTATAAAAAACATGAGAACATTAAGATGAACATAACATAAAAAGGTAGTAATAGACCATAACACAGTGGGCGGCACGGTGGTTATAGGTTAGTACTGTCGCCTAAAGGGTTTAGTTCCTACCTCTGGGTCTGTGTGTGGAGTTTGCATGTTCTCTCCGTACTTAGCAGGTTTTCTCAGGGTACTTCGCCAGTCCAAAGACATGCAGATTAGGCTGCATCACCCAATTTGTGTCTGCTTTGTGATGGATTGGCACGCTGTCCAGGATGTACCCTGCCTTGTGCCCAAAGTCTCCTGGGATAGGATCCAGGCTCATCGCGACCCGGGATAAGCGCTATAAAAGATGAATTTATGAGATAACATAACATAACATATAATAATAATAATATAAAAACAAGAAAAATAGCATAAACATTAATATAAAGAAAGAGAAAGTGAGAAAACAACAATAATTGTTTTACAAAAAGATTAGGGCCCCATGGACAATTATTTAAAATTCTGACCTTTTTTTTTTTTTTCATATTTCTGACTTTAATCTCAGATAAATTCTTTTAAGATAAAATTATTTAAAAAATGTTGAAATTCCAAGAATATAATCAAGATTCTGAGCGTGACATTAGAATTCCGAGATTGAAATCGGAATTTCAATAAAAATGTCCGAATTCTGAGTATAAAGTCAAAACTTAGTCAGAATTTAAATACACTTAAATTGTGGCCTTATTCCTCTTCTAAAATACACTAAATTAACTATATAAAATTTCAAGAATTGAAATAATTTGTCCAAAGTGTGTTCTAGCTATAAGTAGAACAGTAGAACCTAATTAGCATGTTGGAGTGGAGGTTCTTCGCTTCACTGATCTGATCTCTAAGTCTCCCAGTGATAGGACAGATGCTTTACAGCTGTGCCACTTGGGAGCCATGAATGTATTTGCCCTGCCTCTTAAAGCCCTGGCTCCTTCATGGTGCTATCGAGTTGCAAAAGAGCCCTAGGCTAATCATGGCACGAGGCTCCGTTCTGAGGAGACCTTTATCTCTAAGCGTATTAAGCAGAGCTCTAAACTCATTAATGTGATAAGCAGGTTTATCACTCAACCCTCTACAGTAATTCAGAATCTGGAGGAGGAAGACGATACCAGCCTCTGTCTCAGCTCTCCAGTTCCTCCTGCTGTCTCTCTCATCCATTAGCGTGTAATTGGAGATGCTGAAAAAGTGATGATGTACTGAGTGCTTGATAATAGTTTGAGTTGTGTGTGAGTGTGTGTTTGGTGCGTATGAGCTCGGCGGGGTCAGTCTTTGTACTGGCGCGTCAGCCTCAGGATGTTTTTCGAGCACTCCTCTTCGGCGACCGTGCCTATTTCAAAATGCCAGCGGCATCGGCGCCGGTCTACGGCAGAAACGGTCAAAAGGCTCTTTAGGGTAAGTCGCTTTCACGTTGTGGTGCTTTGTTTCCTTTATTTGAATCAAAGCACCATGAATTAGCATGATCAGTCACATTATTTACCAGCGTCACATCATGCTTTATAGATGTCAATCACTCTGGCCCTGAGGATGTTATTGATCTTTAACACTAATGTAGGATCGTATTGAACACATTGCTGTAGCTACAGTACAGTTACACCGTGGTTCATTAACTGAACCTGAACGAGCTCGGAGTGAACTTGGGTGGAGATGCTGGATGCAGGGTTAAGTTTGGATCCTGTGGAGGAGCTAGGGGATAGATTGTGTCCATTATAAAAGGGACGATGGGTCGTTAGTGCATTGGTGGTTCAGCATCAGAGGAGAGGAAAGCCTTGAGCATTTCGCTACTTGTTCTTTTTTAATGGTTATCACTTTGAGCGATATATACTTTTCATAGGTTTATAGTTATCTATATTTTATCTTAGGTGCACTCTGGCAAAGACATGCAGATAATTTAAAATTCCAAATTACTCGTAATGTGTAATCAGTCCCTGCATGGATCGACAAGCCTGCTGTCCCCTGAGAAAGGCTTCAGGTCCATCCTGCGACCCTGTACAGGATAAATGAGAGAGAATGCTGATTTTACATTCATTGTCCTATTTAAAATATAGAGAGACACCTAGTGGCCAGTAGACTCAGTGAGTGGTTCTAACCTGCACTGGATTATGCAGAGTGAGGTCTAGGAATACTAAATGTGTTTACAGGATGTTCGGTATGAGTCTAGGTGAAAGCATCAGAAGAGTCTTTATGACCACAGTGGCTGTTCGTTTAAGACTGGAAAGTTAAGATTAGATCTAGATCTAGTTGTGCATTATTCCAGTATAACCACATGGCTTGGAAAGCTATAACGTGAATGAATAAACACGTTTTCTGTTTCTTCGTGTCTTTTTTTGTCTTATTAACTCCAAGGGAGAAAAAAAAAACAGAGGCTGGTGAGGGAACTACAATTTCTAGCTACTAAAACATAAGAGATGAGAATTAATTATACTTCTGTATGATAGATAGATAGATAAATAGATAGATAGATATCAGTAGATGGAGATAGATATATCATAGCATTATATATTAATACAGAATCTTTGGCAAATTGGTGTGGTATAAAAGGTATAAAACACATCAAATGTAATTATAAACTAATATCAAGTACCACATGATGCCATTATTTTATTCATAAAAGTCCAGCTGCTGTACTATAAAAGGGAATAAAACCCTTGATGATATGCTCTTACAGGAGAATAATCCTCTTCTCCATGGTTGGAGCATCACACCACCCTGTCATGGATGATTTACACCAATATCATCCCGAACTGGGGAAATATCATGGTATAAATTTTGGTTAAGGTCAGCTGTGACATTTCAAATCAAGAGGGAAGAAGAAGCGCTGGCGGATTGTTCGATATGCCCTGAAGCAGACATGCTGAAGAAGACAGCACGGACCATCCTGCAGCCTGAACACGACACTAAAACACAGTCTGAATACAGATTATATCCATCAATCCATCAGCTTACAGTACGTTTATCTTCTGCCCTTGCCCCGTCTCCTCCAACATGTTTTCTGCTTGTCCGTATAAAGCTACCGCTTTGTGAAGCACCTGGTCTAAATTTCTACTATCTTACCGCACGCCGTGCCAAATCCCTCTGCATTTTGTTTTATTTACTGTATATTTGCTCAGCTGATAGATGCATTTATTCAAGATGAAAAATAAAAGCCTGTGAAAGTTTTTAAGAGTTTTGCTCGAGGACACACCCGAGGCAGTTTGGCCATCCTGGGCCACGAACTTATGACCTTCTAATCATTATGAGAAAGCCTTAAGCACCAAGTCACCTCGAGCGCCCTGGTGTTTCCCTCACCGCAGCTCCTGACTCGTCCCTGTTCCTCTGCCTTTTCCTGTATGAATGCAGAGTGTGAGGCATCGGGTACGCCACCGAATCGACCTCCAGCTTCATTTGCATCCTGATATTGAGCGGGTCTTTGTGCCACTTCGAGTCAATCTTCAGTTCGACCAACTGGTGTCACATCACAATTGTCCCTTCGTGACCTGCTACATAACACAATATGCTCTACACCAGGCATCAAAACGGTTCACTGTCTACAAATATTTCATTAAAAATAGAATCATTGTGTTTAATAATATTTGTTAAATACATTTCTGTTACATCACATGTCAATATATTCTGCACTGTAAATGTTTACATGGTATGTTCAATAAAAACATGAGAACATAATGTTTGTGTAGTATTATTTTAGGCCGACTGTGTTTTTCTATTGTTGTGACTTAGATGAAGATCAGAGCACATTTTATGACCAATTCATGCAAAACTTTTTACATACTTTTTCTTGCAACTATATGTGTGTGTACAGTGGAACCTTGGATTGCGAGCATAATTTGTTCCAGAAGCGTGCTTGTATATCAAAACATTCATATATCAAAGCGAATTTCCCCCATAAGAAATAATAAAAACTCAGATTTCCATTATATTATTTTTGGGTTCTTTACCCAAAATGTTCTTTATTATTTACTGTGTGGGACAACTTTCAGACACACACACACACACACACTAACAGAAACACTGTTTTATCGGGAAACTTAACAAGGTATCTCTCTAATCACCCTCGAGTTTGCAGTACAGGAATAAGAACACTAACTGCCAATGTCCAAAAGTCCTCCATCAATAACATTCTATTGTTCTTTACAAAAGTTTATATAGTGATTGATTGATTGATAGTAAAGTGATTTAATTGATTGATTATGATCGATTTTGAAGAAGAGATGAGTAAAATTAGTTCAGTAAAGGGGAGTAAAGTATTCTAGGTTCTGATGTGGTGTGGTTAGTTTATCATCTGTATCACTTAAATTGTCTGGTTTAAAAGTCTGAATTTATCGCCTATTATTTATGATTTTGTTATTGAAAAAGTTCATAAAGTCCTCACAACTGTATGTTGTTATTGTTGTCATGGAGATTTCTGCAGTGGTCTTGTTTCTAGTTAATTTGGCTACGGTATTAAATATAAATCTAGGATTATTTTTTATATTTTTTATAGTGATATAGTATTTTTTTAAGAGTGAAGAGATACAATGATCTAGCATCACTAAGAGCTTTTTATAGTTCAGGATCCTCTCCTTTAATGCTATTACTTTACCAGCAATTTAGTTTGATGCCATTTGCGTTCTAATTTTGAGCAGTTTGTTTTAAAATGTGTGTGTGGTCAATATACTGTACGAGGGAACGAGTTTCTTATGCCTAATCATTTTCCTTTTAACTGGAGCTACATTATCGAAGGTATAACGAAATGTTAACTCTAAATATTCCGTCGCCTGATCGAGGTCTGTGGGGTCAGACGTCGATCCAATCAAAGTTGATACCTCTGGGAGATTATTGATAAAGAGTATGTGGTATTTGATATTAATGTATGTTTAATGTGATAGCGCAGCACTGTGCGACTGTAGTGTACATTATTACTGTGACCCACTAAAATTGAGACAAGACAGTGATCTGAGATACCTTCAGACTGTGGAACTGTGGTTATATTTCTGATACTTAATCCGAAGGACAATATTAAATCTAAAGTGTGACCTGCTTTATGAGTGGGTCCTACTACACACTGATTTACTCCTACTGAGTCCAGTATGGAAGCTGATTGGTGCGTGTGTGTGTGTGTGTGTGTGTGTGTGTGTGCTCGTGCCCTGTGATGGGCTTGGCCTCTATTCAAGGTGTTTTGGTGAAGTTGTGGAGCGGTTGATATCTTCTGACCTCTGTCCTCGCGGCCGCGTGATAGTCCTGCCCTCCTTTTCTATATTTCACTCTCATCTTTTCCTAACAAGTCTTTTTCTTTTTGTTTGGTCTGTGTGTTCTCTGACTCGTGGTTCGTCCTGCTGACTCCTCGTGCCACCCCCTAAAGCTCACTCTCTCAGGTCATTAGTTTTCTTTCACTAGCTCCATCAGCCTCACTGCTCGCCTCAGGTTTTCACTCGTGGGAGGGCTGTTGTTATTTTTCCAGCAGCAGCAGCTCATTTCCACACCTCCGTTCTGCCTGCACAGTTGTTTTGACCCCATAATGGAAGTGAAAAGTGGAATTGAAGTCATATCGTGGCAGGGCGCCTTGCCCTGAACTGGGTTAAACCACGCAGGAGTGTGACATGGCACAGAGCACTCTCTGCAGGAAATAACCTCCTGGTGAAAGAGGTTTTAGGTTGATTGGGAAGGAACCTAGTTACCGATGTTACTCGCAGAACAGCACAGATCAGATTTACATTTTCTCTTTTTCTATTATTTGTTCATTTATTTGCTTATTCATACAGAGATATCTGATAACCTTTTTCATCTCCTTTTATTTGATTAAAAAGGACCAGAGTGACCGCTACACAGTATTGGATTATTAGCATTAAATATCATTATGAAGAAAAAATTATATTCTAAAACCTTATATACTACATCAACTTAACAATGATTTCACTTTTCATAGCATGTGATGATTTACTTCACTTGGCTGTTCAAGTCAAATCAGGACTTGAGATGAAATTCCTGGTAAATGAAGGCATATAAGCGAGTGGCATAAAGACAGAAGACAGGAGTGCAGTACTGTGGCAAGACTCTTAGACGTAGTAAACCATCAACGGTGCAGTTGTTTTAATGGCGGTATGTCTGATTCCTGAGTGAGAGCCCACTGCGGTCGTTATCTTAATCATTCAGCCAGTGGACCTTTCTACCTTGACGGTATTCAAGCCCTAGTGCAACACTGGGAAAAGTGCATTAGTGGATCATATGGAGAAATAAAGAGTCTTCTGTTACAATCAAAAGTCCCGCTTTGACTTTAACATTCCTTCCCCAGTATTCTTAAGTTAAATTAACCAAAAATGTTTTTAAAATGTTACTATAGAAACGATGCTGCATTGTGAGCTAATGCATTGTGAGCGGTGCAGTCAGTCCATGTAGTCCGATCTATGACTAGGGACATGTGCTGCGTCTTCACGTCACCGCCTCTGCTATTTATCTCAACATATTGCCATGTCTGATGGCATTTATCTCTACTCTGTCAGGTCATGTTAGAGGTGAAGGAGTGTCCTGTGTAGGACTGATGATCATTGTCCAGTCATGCATTCTTTTCTCATTGTACGTTGTCCCAGCCTGGCCATGTCTTCTACTACCTGTTGAGTGCTGTCACCACTCGTTATCGTCACTGTCTCTACTACAGTATATTCCTTACTTAAGGAAGATGCATAGCGTGACAAACTAACCTGTTTACAGCGACTGCTTTTCTGTGTGTAAGTCACATCACCCGACTCTAAAGTGTCTGCATTGATTTTGAAATGTTTCAAGCAGTTCATCGTTCATGCTTGTCTGTCTCATATTCATGCAGATGGAACGGTCCACTTTTATTTCCTTTCTATCGGATACTAGGCTATATAAAGAACTGTAACATATAAACTGCTATTTATTCATTACTATCTATCTAATAGGCAATTTGAAGGGTTATTTGTTTGTGTGTACTGTACATGCGTGTGTGTATGTGTGTGTGTGTGTGTGTGTGTGTGTGTGTGTGTGTGTGTGTGTGTGTGTTTGAACAGTGCATTGAGATTACAGTGTTTTGCAAGAGTTGTACATAAGTTCAAATCTCATGGGGCAAAGTCATTGTCACTGGTTGTTGTATATTAATTCATATTATTATTATTATTATTATTATTATTATTATTATTATTATTGTTGTTGTTGTTGTTGTTGTTGCCTTTTTTTGATTGAAGCAGTATGTAATTTACACATTGTTAGTTGGGTTTAAGCTTTTTCACTCAGCTTGAGTGTCGAGTACACACCCTTTATATATTATAATTATTATATAGCTTATATAGCTAGACATTTTTGACTTAAAAACAACAAACAAACAAACAAACAAACAAATCAATCAATCACTCTGACCTTTGTTTCAACATTTAATGTAATATTTTAACTAAAACCATTGGGCACCTTTTTTAAAAGCACCATTTTGCTTGTAATAAACACTCGGAATTTATTGGGATTGAGCCCACATCCAGTTCTGTTTAAATTTCACAGGTTTTTAAAAAGATTAAGATCAGATTTCAGACTAAGCCATTCCAAACCAGTGATCCGCCGTTCCTTTGTTGACTTGGATTTGTGCTTTGGGTCGTTATCGTACGGGAAGGGGAAATTTTTCATCATCTCCAGCTGTCTAACAGAAGCCTGCAGGCTTTATATCAAAATAGATTGGTATTTGGAGATGATATCCATGATTCCCCTCTATCTTGACTTAAGCCCCAGTCCCAGCTGAAGAGACGCAGCTCCATAGCATGATGCTCACACCACCACGCTTCATCCTGGGTGTGGTGCTCTTTGGGTGATGACCTGCCTTGTTTTGTCACCAAACAGATATTTTAGAATTATGAGCGAAAACATGTTTATAGTGTAAGAAAGGGATTATTTTTCTTTTATATCCCACAGCCAGGTCATACAAACAATATGAGAGAGTGCAAGCAGTGAACAGGACATGATGGATGCTTCTGTAGCTCCTTTAAGATCGTTGTAGGTCTCATGGCATTAAGGTCTTCTTAATAAATCTTTTTTTTCAATTTCGGCACAACATCATGTTCTTGGTGATGTCACTGTAACGCCTGATGTTCTCTTTTTTATAATGAATTTCGAAATTCTGATTTGGATTTTGGTTTAGGACTTTGCATCAGATTATCTTAATTCCAGACTAGTTTGAGACTAGTACCAGGATTTGGTTTAAGACTGGGCTTTGCAGTGTCTAAATTATGGAACAGAGTTGGGTGTGGTCAAGAGATTTGAGCCACCGATTGAAGCTCGGATTTGGTCTTAGTACTGGTATTTAGCCCAAGTTTGTTTTTTTTCCATAGTGACTGAGTCTGGGTTTGGGACTAGTCAAAATCTGCTTCTGGTTTGTGACTGGGACTGAAACTTGTTTTTGGTTGTGCCTGTGAGACTAGGGACTGAAGAATACTCATTAGTCTGTGTTCTAATTAACATCTGTACAAGTATGCAGTCTGCAGTCTGTAACATCTGTACAAGTATGCAGTCTTAATGTACAGAGAGTTTATTATACATTTGTACTTTATGTGCATGTGCTTTTATCTGTCTGAGATATGGGTAGAAGTGTTTCCCGGAGGTGTTTGCAGGGAACTGCCCTGACCCCCTGTCTCCGATGTCTTAGCTACAGAACATGAGCAGATGTTTTCAGCTTGAGTAATTACACCAGGCCTGTCTGAGTCAGGAAGAACCTCGGCCTTGTGACCTCATACAAGATCCATGTTCAGTTTGCGACCTCAAATCATTCAGCGTTTAGTCCATCTGATCCCTGTCTCGATTTGACTCAGAAATCCGGTGCTTACTCTCTGTAGAATCTTTTTTTTTTTTTTCTCCAGACAAAGCTTCTTCTTCTGTTTTTTATTTCTGTCACTCTGTGCTTATGACTGAGGCATACTCTCAGCATGTTCTGCTCATTACCACTTAAGCTGTCAGGTCTAATGAAACATGAGGAAAGCAAAGCCATCACTGTCACCTAATTTATTCACTTTTTTGATGGCCTTTTTTAACTCCCTTTCTTATAGCTCCTTAATGTTGGTGAAAATTCTTCGTCTGCTTTCCTTTCTATTTTACAAAACGAGAACACTGATATTCCAGGGAATCATTTTGCTATAGAAGCAAGGTGCTGTAGCTGAGAAGGTGGAGAAGGTAATTGGGAGGATCTTGCTGTGTACATGCTTTTATCACCTGCACAGGACTGAATTACACCATGTTCCTCTCCCATCCTCATCCTAATCCTCCTGATTACTCCCCTTACTGAGTCTGCTTAAGCTGCCTCCCTGCTGCTCTTCCCTGTTACACAAACGCTACCAAAAGATGATGAAGGCAAATGGGCTTCCTCTGAGATGCAGCGATAATAGTGCGGCCCTAACATTGATATTACGCACATCAATATTCAGCCCGCAGCCAGAGATACAAACTTAGACATGATAATGAAATTGCGTTGGAGTTGAACACTGAGTTGAGTTTGAGTAAAGCTGAGGCATGTTCCAGTTCAAGTTCACATTACAGGCCAAATTGTTCAATTCTAATTATTTTGGTCAGATCAGATTTGCATGACCTGGCGGTTCAAATTAGTAATTACGTAAGTGACTTTAGTGTGGACGCATCTATTCTCTGAAATGACATGCATGCACACCTCAATTTGTCTTTGCTTATCATATTTGTGCATTTTAACAAACATATGCTTGTGGTTTTGCCTTGGAGGACGACAAGCAGTTGGCTGTATTTGTTGAGGTCCTGAAGAAGGAACTTTAAGTGTTTTAGCAGACTATGTTAGAACTTCCGTGAAATCCCTGTGTCATTGTACCAATTAGCCCCAGTGATATCATGTCAAACCGCAATCTGTCCAATTGGGCCAATTTATAGTTTTGGCAAGATGTTCATGGATTTCTTTAATTGTTGGTGTGTATAGTGAGCAAAACTATGAACAAGGTGTTTAAATAAAAGAGTCTGATCAATACTTTTATCTATAAAAAACAAAAGAAAGCTATGTGTAAAAGCGGTGCATACAGCAGAGAGCTACGGTAATGATCAGCTACTCTGAATGGTTTAATCAAGAGTAAGAGAAACACTAGTGCTCATGCCGAGATCTAAAATACACACCTGCGCTCCTCTGCAATTAAGCAAGTTCTAATTACTGTATTCTTAATTTGTGCAAGCCGGCTAAACTCTCATTTTATCTCTTATTACTACCTGATTATTGTGTCCGTTCTCTTGGCATGTCTCTAGAAGAGCTCCGTATGTAGACGAGATACTGTATAGGAATAGATGAAACACGTTAACCTGAACAAGAAGAATACTGCATGATACCCGAGGGTATTATTATCAGACATCTCACCCTCTTCACAGTAATACTGGAGACCAGATCTTCTACATGAATCACGCTGCCTTCTAAATGTCAAGCGCTTGATTCTGTACCTATTTTTACTCTTTGAGCAAAGATGGAACTTTTTGTAAAGTTTTTTTTTTTTTGCTCATTTTGTAAAGTAGCACTGATACCTGAATCATAAAATCCGGTTGGTTTGCTATTGAAGCTAGTATATTTTACAGACACACATCTCTCATGTGATTAAACAGCAGGTACGTGAGTTCTTGAGGAACATCCAAATCAGGGATCTTTGACTAGTGGAGTCCAGTGTCCAGGATCCCAGTTTGTAACCTAAACACCATCACTGAAACTGGTAATCAACAGATTAGTTGAATCAGCTGTATTTGAGCAGAATTATCACAAAACTGTGTTGGACACTGGCCCTCCAGGACTGGAGATTCTTGATCTCAACTGAAAAAGGATTCTGACTGGCATTAGTTTTGACATTTATAGTTTTGTTTATTCTTTTATATGGTATTCCTTACTAATCTCTGATGGATTGGCACCCAGTAAAGGGTATAACTGGCTTGTGCCCCATGTCTCCTGAGACAGGCTCCAGACCCCTGCAACCAGTAAAGATAAATATATGAAGCAATATAGACGATGAGTGAGTAAGTGGCTCCAGATTTCCACCAATTTACTCAAAAGGAACCAAACTACTACTTGATATGTTACTGATGCTGTAGGATCTTTAGATAAACTCCCAGCTTTATCCAAACCGATTCCCAGGCCTTAAACACAGACCAGCATATATACTCGGATATACAGTACAGTATATACTGTAATCCCCATTGTCTACATTTCTGCTCCAATCTACAGTAGCACCTACAGTACAACTAAAGCTACAGGTAATTCAGGCATTTCCAAGCTCAGACGCATCCAAATCCCAAGCCTACATTCAATCCCAGACCTTGACACTAAAACACTCAGCTACGTATGTGCTTTCTAATATGTAACCAATAGAGGCTCATATAAACTAATGTTATGAGATTCAGCATGCCAAAACTCACTTGTATCTATCCTAAGCACAGTTGTTCATGTGCCAGAAACAGAACAGGAGAAACAAGCAGTTTGCCTCAGCTTTGCCAGGTTTGCCCAAAACCCAGCTTTCAATAAACCCCCAAGAGAGCCTGAAACTGCACGCTACAGAAATTACACAGACTGTCTTTTAGACAATTTGGACAGATTTCCTGATTTACTACACTGTATCTCTGTGTCCTGAAACACAGCCTGCTTTGGCTTTTATATTTTGGAGAATTGGGATTTCCCAGTGTTATTAAAAGCAACAAGTAAGAGATGAGAATAAAAAACTACTTCACTCGAAAGTGTGTGTTGTCATCAAGATGGCTTTTGGGATAATGAATAAGCAGTGACAATTAATTTTCTTGGAGGCGCTTTGTGCCAGTAATAGGAGCTTTATGTGCCATCCTCTATAATAAATGCGTGTGATCCAGGAACGAACGCCCACCTGTGGCTCAAGCTCGGGAAATGGAAAGAGGCGTTCCAGACATGCACACACATCCGAAGGAAAGGCTCTGAGAGAGGATGTGTGTGAACTGGAACAAAGGATATTTATAATACATAAGTTATATAAACATTAATTTTGTTTTTGAATAATAATTTTGGAGAAGTCTTGCAACAGAGAGCTGCATTCCTACCCAGAACCCTGCTCTCCAGTTGGAACTGATTATTTTAGTGCCCTAATTCAGACATAGAGGGAATGGTTTAGTTTTTTGAATTAGGAGTCTGTTGATGGACTCGACAGTACATGTGGGTGGTGATATTACAGTTTGGGACTCAGACTGGGTCTGGAATTGATAATAAGGAGGACTGATCATGGAATTGAGTCTGTATTTGGGGCTGGGGTTCAGATTGTCCCAAAGCTAGGTGTTGATTTGGATCTGAGAACAAGAAAATGAGTATTGGTACTAGGCTTCTTTAAGATTTATTTATTTATATATTCTCACACCCACTCATCCTCTATAACACATATCCTGTAAAGGGTCACAGAAGGCCTGGAGCCTAGTTCGGCGGACTTGGGGCACTAAACCTGGGTACACTCTTGGCAGCTGGGGAATTTGGAAATGCCAGTTAGCCTCTTGTGGGAGCAAACCATCGACTAAGAAGGAGGTTATCTGCTTTAGCTTATCCACATAAGCTTCAGTATTTAGGGACTGATTTGGGTCTGATTTTGCATGAGTTTGAACTGATCCTGGTTTCAGTAACTACCTCAGGATTGGGTCAGACTTGGCACTTTTGTTTAGACTGTGCTTTAGATTCTGCTCTGGGTTTAGACTTGGTCCCTAAATTTGGGTAAACTTTTTGTCAGCACTAGACCCTGGTGTCTGGCTCAGGGCAGGTCTGGACAGGTTGGTGTCTATAAATGATTTACTGGCAGAACCTGGTGTTAGGATTCGACTGCAGCTGTTGAAGTATAATTACAGTAAGGGTAGTCAGTAGTCGGATTTATGAGTCTTATTCTTTTGAATAATAAAATAATAATCTTCAATAATAATAATAATTATTATTATAATAATAATAATAATAATAATGTCTGAGATTTACAAAACACTTTTATTTAAAGATTAGAATTATAGTGATAAACAAACCTTACGATGTAAAATAAATAAATGAATGAATGAATAAATTAATATCTGTATGGATCTGCTGTAAAAATAGTAAGATAATGTCATAAGCTGTTTAAAGCGTTTGTTTTATATATTTTTAATCACACCCAACACTTACAGTCTTTTTACATCCATTAGTCTGAATTATCAGAACACCTGGCAAAGCACAGAGATTTTGTAGGATTGTAAAAAGTTGTAGTTTTTTTTTTTATTTAACCCATGCAATATGTTGCCTTTTAAGTGTTTGAGTATTTTTATTTACTATGTGTGTGTATTTAGTCATTAGGAGTGTATTTTATTAGCATGAAGACTGAATCTGCGGTCATGGCTGGCAGTAAAACACAGCATTAGATTGGATAAGTAACGAGCAGAGCCTTACTGGTAATGCGTTCCTGTTAATAAACACTGCGGCCGTGACTCAGGCCGTATGATAATGATAGTCTCGGGGTCTGTCCTGACTTGTGCTGGTATTGCTATAAAAGACTGGAGGCATCCAGCTAATCCACACACTCTGTAGAGTCAGGATGTTAAAAATACCCAAACCCCTGTGTTTCTCACAAGCTGATGGCTGATAAATAAATGGAAGTGAGCGAGGTGACAGCAGCGTGGGTTTCCTGTTAATGCTCTGTCACGCTGGGAGATGCCGAGCTGAAGCTCTAGCAGGTGACAGGTGAGAGGGGAGAGCTGCTTCTGGCACGGCGCACCGTACAGCACCCCCCCCCCGCCACTCCCCCGGGCACCGAGCTGTACCAGATACACCGCAGGAGCTGTATCGCACACTTCCGCTTATTGAAGTTAAAGGAATTAAACACCTAGAGGAAGAAAATAATCAACTCTGCTTTATTACACACACCTGTCACTTATTATTTTACTGAATAACTGATCTCAATCAAGTCCGTTATGCCATCAGAAGAATGCTGGATAATAACACGTCTTTATCCTGTTGCTGTTTTTCTCTCTCTCTGTCGTGGCTGATTATTTTCTCATGGCACAAGCTTTGGTAAACACTCTGCTTTAGCAAACCCTCCATTTCTCACAGCACAATACACAGCGTTGGGATCCTTCAGCCTCATTTCAGCTGTTGTTTCTTTACACACAATACACACAATACACACTTCATCCTGCCATCAAGTACTGCTATTGTCATTTTTTAGAGGCACAAATAACGGTTTAAAACTCCATCGCTTTATTCAATGCTCATTCTTTCGAAAAGGTTCCTGCTCCAGCATGTCTGAGCGACATCAGCTATTATCCCCCAAACACACACACACACACACACACACACACACACACTTATTTACAACATATACAGCACACTATTGATTATGAAAACAAACATCAGTGTTATACACTTTATTAGGAACACCGGTACTCCTGCACGTTCATGCAGTTATCTAATCAGCCAATCGTGCGGCAGCAGCGCTGTGCATGACCTCATGCAGATCCAGGTCATGAGCTTCGAGTCATGTTTATGTCTAACAGAGAGGGACTTTAGGACCTGCTGATCTACTGGGATTTAAACACAACCACACACACAGTTTCACACAGAATGATGGGGGGGGGGGAGCGAGGAGAATAAACAGACTGGTCCGAGCGGACATGACGGCTATAAATAACAACTTTTTACCGCCCACAGAGTGTACCCTTACAATCTCCTTTTAAAATATACAGTAAGTATTTAGTCAAGTGACTAAGGTTGTTTTTAATATTTAAGCATTTAGTCACATGACTAGTGCTTATTATAATAGTTATGTACTCAGGCAGGTGTCTAGGGCTCCCTATAATATACACACTTGTATTAAGGATAATCATTGAATTATGATAAGAACTGAAAAAAAAAAAATTAAAATAATTCTAAGTATTTAGTAAGGTGACTAGGGCTTATTATAATGTTTACATACTCTGTCATGTGACTTGGGCTAATTATAATATTTAAGTACTCAGTCAGGTGACTAGGGCTTATTATAATGTTTACATACTCTGTCATGTGACTTGGGCTAATTATAATATTTAAGTACTCAGTCATGTGACTAGGGCTTATCATAATGTTTACATACTCTGTTATGTGACTAGGGCTAGTTATAATATTTAAGTACTCAGTCAGGTGACTAGGGCTTATCGTAATGTTTAAGTACTCAGTCATGTGACTTGGGCTAATTATAATATTTAAGTACTCAGTCATGTGACTAGGGCTTATCATAATGTTTAAGTACACTGTCATGTGACTAGGGTTTATTATAATATTTAAGTACTCTGTCATGTGACTAGGGTTTATTATAATATTTAAGTACTCAGTCAGGTGACTGGGGCTTATTATAATGTTTACATACTTTGTCATGTGACTAGGGCTTATCAAAATGTTTAAGTACTCAGTCATGTGACTTGGGCTAATTATATAATTTAATTACTATGTCATGTGACTAGGGCTAATTATAATATTTAAGTACTCAGTCATGTGACTAGGGCTTATCATAATGTTTACATACTCTGTTATGTGACTAGGGCTAATTATAGTATTTAAGTACTCAGTCAGGTGACTAGGGCTTATTATAATGTTTACATACTTTGTCATGTGACTAGGGCTAATTATAATGTTAACATACTCAGTCATGTGACTAGGGCTAATTATAGTATTTAAGTACTCAGTCAGGTGACTAGGGCTTATTATAATGTTTACATACTTTGTCATGTGACTAGGGCTTATTATAATGTTTACATACTTTGTCATGTGACTAGGGCTAATTATAATGTTAACATACTCAGTCATGTGACTAGGGCTAATTATAGTATTTAAGTACTCAGTCAGGTGACTAGGGCTTATTATAATGTTTACATACTTTGTCATGTGACTAGGGCTTATTATAATGTTTACATACTTTGTCATGTGACTAGGGCTAATTATAATGTTAACATACTCAGTCATGTGACTAGGGCTAATTATAGTATTTAAGTACTCAGTCAGGTGACTAGGGCTTATTATAATGTTTACATACTTTGTCATGTGACTAGGGCTAATTATAATGTTTACATACTTTGTCATGTGACTAGGGCTAATTATATAATTTAATTACTATGTCATGTGACTAGGGCTAATTATAATATTTAAGTACTCAGTCATGTGACTAGGGCTTATCATAATGTTTACATACTCTGTCATGTGACTTGGGCTAATTATAGTATTTAAGTACTCAGTCATGTGACTGGGGCTTATTATAACGTTTACATACTCTGTCATGTGACTTGGGCTAATTATAGTATTTAAGTACTCAGTCATGTGACTGGGGCTTATCATAATGTTTACATACTCTGTTATGTGACTAGGGCTAGTTATAATATTTAAGTACTCAGTCAGGTGACTAGGGCTTATTATAATATTTACATACTCTGTCATGTGACTAGGGCTAATTATATAATTTAATTACTATGTCATGTGACTAGGGCTAATTATAATATTTAAGTACTCAGTCATGTGACTAGGGCTTATCATAATGTTTACATACTCTGTTATGTGACTAGGGCTAGTTATAATATTTAAGCACTCAGTCATGTGACTAGGGCTAATTATAATGTTTACATACTCTGTCATGTGACTAGGGCTAATTATAATATTTACATACTCTGTCATGTGACTAGGGCTTATTATAATATTTAAGTACTCAGTCAGGTGACTAGGGCTTATTATAATGTTAACATACTCAGTCATGTGACTAGGGCTAATTATAGTATTTAAGTACTCAGTCAGGTGACTAGGGCTAATTATAATGTTTACATACTCTGTCATGTGACTAGGGCTAATTATATAATTTAATTACTATGTCATGTGACTAGGGCTAATTATAATATTTAAGTACTCAGTCATGTGACTAGGGCTTATCATAATGTTTACATACTCTGTTATGTGACTAGGGCTAGTTATAATATTTAAGCACTCAGTCATGTGACTAGGGCTAATTATAATGTTTACATACTCTGTCATGTGACTAGGGCTTATCATAATGTTTACATACTCTGTTATGTGACTAGGGCTAGTTATAATATTTAAGCACTCAGTCATGTGACTAGGGCTTATCATAATGTTAACATACTCAGTCATGTGACTAGGGCTAATTATAGTATTTAAGTACTCAGTCAGGTGACTAGGGCTAATTATAATGTTTACATACTCTGTCATGTGACTAGGGCTAATTATAATATTTACATACTCTGTCATGTGACTAGGGCTTATTATAATATTTACATACTCTGTCATGTGACTAGGGCTAATTATAATGTTTACATACTCTGTCATGTGACTAGGGCTAATTATAATATTTAAGTACTCAGTCAGGTGACTAGGGCTAATTATAATATTTAAGTACTCTGTCATTACATTTACATTTAGGCATTTGGCAGACGCTCTTATCCAGAGCGACTTACATTTTTATCTTATTACACATCTGAGCAGTTGAGGGTTATGCATGAAGTGACACTGCATGCTTTAGATACACAGGTTTATTTAAGTTCATACAGGGTTTGGAATAAGGACATCATGTAATGTTTTTCATTCTTTGCATAAATTTGTAAACATTACTCTTCAGGAACACTTCTGGCTTCGTGCAATCTTACAATTTATGCACATTTCGAAGCACAAATACAATGTTTATCTGTCGGCATTGGGCTTAAACACACATATATTACACTGTACATACGTAACTGAAGCCGTAGAATCAGTCCAATAGAAGGTCTCATCACTCCTGTGTAGTGGGGACGCGCTTTCCTTTCCTGGATCTTTCTTT
This sequence comes from Clarias gariepinus, assembly GCF_024256425.1. NCBI lineage: Eukaryota > Metazoa > Chordata > Actinopteri > Siluriformes > Clariidae > Clarias > Clarias gariepinus. The sequence goes on from NC_071103.1 coordinate 39,801,388, forward strand.
AGACTCATCACAGCATTTTAGTACAATTGCATTTACACACAGTTTTATCCTGATATTGTCCTGATGTATCTCTCTCTCTCTCTCACACACACACACACACACACACACACACACACACATACAAACACACACACTCAGATATTCTCCGTACATCACCTGCAAATTACTTTCTTTACTTCAGACGTGAGTGAATCAGAACCTCGGGACTTCTTTCATGTATTTCTGATTGTTTCTGATTGTTTCTCTCTCATGCTCTCGTCTCCTCTCATTTAATCCTTCATCAATTTACACATTCCTTATTTGTATGTGTTTAATCTCTCTATCTCTCTCCTTATCACTCAACAGACCTCAAACTGTGGGACAGAATTCATTTTGAAGTAACTCTGGCCTCCCCAGATACATTCGTATTCATTAATGTGCTGAATCTTTTCTCTTGTCTTTCTATCATTTTACTTTTTTTTTTTTTTATATAAAACCTGACTTTTTCTCATCTTCATCAGTGAAATGTGTGCACAAGACTTTAACCGCTACATGTTCCTAATTTTTGCCGACATTTGGTCTTCATATAAAAAGATAAAATTTAGAAACACACACACACACACACACACACACACACACACACACACACACACACACCGCCACCATCTGAGCCTCAGGTGAGTATCTGGAGTGTATGATATTGTTATATTGAAGAATTTCAGAGGTGTGAATTTATTCGATTCTCTTGATCCAACTTGCTGCTTATCTTGAGGGCTTTTCAAAGGCGAGGAGTTTTAATGAATTACTATATTATCTTCTCTGTTGGGGCTTCGCCCCTGCTGGCCTTTCTCTCATTTTCATATTGCAGTTTTCTTTTTATACACTGCCACTCAATTTTTATTATTATTATTTTTATTATTGTTTTTTTTTTATTTTACAGTTTATGCATTTGGGGAGATTCAATGAGGAAAGCAACAATTAAACCTGGGTTCTAGCCAACTGCTCTAAGTGTGTGTTTAAGGATTTGCTTACTGCTTGCATTGAGATCCTTAAACTGCTCGAAATGTCTGCTTTATTAAAAACGCCTGAACACTTTACTGTTGGGTAAAGCTGTTAATCCTGCAGATAAAATTGTTTCTAACAGCTTCAGTGTTTGAAACAGAAACAGAGTGATGAGGAGTTTGGCTTTTTACCACTTGATTCGAATCGTGTGCTCATTTACTTGGTAAAAAGAAATGCTCTGATGCCTTCCTCTAGTTCCAGGTGAGACTGTTTGACGTAAACCTACAGGGGCCTGTTGAATGTGCACTATGAAACGACAACATTCTGGTCATATTAATATGTTTTTCAGGGGTCTTTTGGGTTGTCTGCTAAGAAGGCGTCCATATTTTTGTAACTTCGTCATGTGTAGAGTTTGCATGTTCTTCTCTTGTGAATTGGTTTCCCCCAGGTTATCCGGTTTCCTCTTGCAGTTTTACGACTTGTACCGTAGCTTTATTAGGTGATGGTTGGTATCTCATCCAGAGTGTACCCCATGTTGTGCCCAGAGTCCCCGTGATGAGAAACAGTTTAGATGATGGACAGATGGATTCTCTATTCACTTATACCTACTTTTGTTCGATATTTACATTATTAACTGTTTATGATGAGATCATGTGAACAGAGCCATGACTATAAAAGATAAAAGATAAGGAGTTCCGGGACTTTGGACTGAAATGTCTGTATTTAGAGAAATATCCAGCTGTAACTTCATTCCTGTGAAACCCTGACGGAGCGGTGATTCAGCCTTGAGCTACTGGATGTGAACTAAAATAAACTCGGAGAACTGTACCCATTTATTTTGATTGTTTGTTTTTTTTTCCCTGCAAAATATCGAGTGGTTGTCAGATGCCTGATCCTCAGAGCAGCAAGAAAAAGAAATGACATTGAGGATCTCAATGAGTAATGTTTTTAAACAAGTTATTAATATTAATATAAATACTTCAGCTCCTCATTGAGCATCAGCTGTGTGTACACAAGCCTGCGTCTATCTTTATGATTTTAACTGTTAAAGCTTTGGTTCATTTTGCTCTCGTCCTCACTGTATACATCGATAAACAGTTAACAATTAACAAGAGCCTCAGTGGATGTTTGAAGCAAAAGTGTAAATAGACCTTCACCTGTTTCTCTCCTACACTAGTTTATCTTTTATTCTCTCTCTCTCTCTCTCTCTCTTTCTCTTTTCTGCCCTTCTCTCTGTCACTCTGTTGTTCAGGCTATCTCTCTCTATATCTCTCGGTCTCTGCATCGCTCACTCCCTCTCTCTAAGTCCATTTTTCTCTCTCTGCCCGTCTCTCTCTCTCTCTCTTGCTGTATCTCTATCTATCTGTCTTTTTTCTGTCACTATCCATCCGTCTCTCTTATTATTAACCTCACCCTAAGCTTTAGTGTTTTTCTTTCTTTTTTTTTTTTGCAGTACCCGAGCTGTGGATGATGCAGCATGGGGTAGTGAGTTATATCCGCACATGCTCAGTGCCGCTCGTCTTGCCGCCGTCATTAGTGAAATTCCCTGATGGTCCGTCCCTGGCGTACATGAAGCTGTGCACGGTTCTGATTAATTCCTCAGCGTGTCCGTGCTCTAGAGGCGTTCTTCATCGTGGTGAAGGTGTTCAGTCTAATCCCTTAAAGATGCTTAGAACAAGGACTTATTGTTCGGATTAAACAAACAAAACCCAGAAGTTATTAATGCCGTATAAACATTATTTGTTGATTTAAGGCTCGTCTGTTAAGATGAATACTGTAGCTAATTTGCTACAGCTGGACACATTTATTAAGCTATGTATTACTCAATATTGTGTTAATGTGCTACCAGTTACAGGAAGCTGGCAGTGTTGCTTTGGTGTAAAGGTTTTAAATATCTTATAATAATAAATATCTCATGTTCTGGCTCTGGGTAATGCCACTCGGTGAATGTTATACGCTGCATCATTGCGCCAGTCCTTACTGTTGGAGAAGTGGAAGCCAATCCGAAGTGAAAGTAAATGACATGTCATATCAGCTCTATATGCAGTAGCAGATTTAGACATGCTGGTGCGCACGGCAGGATTTGGCAGAGGGTGGCACAGAGCATTTAGAAAAAAAAAGAAAATAGAAGAATAAAATGGTAAAAGCATTTGTGTGATTCTCAGTTTTCTTATCACTCATTTGCATGCTGCATTATTGTCACCATGTGGGTTGTTTTGGTTTGTGAGTAAGGCAGGGGACGGGCCTGGGAGGGTCTCCCACTCAGATGTACGAGATGCAGAGGTAGGGGGGTAAGGCATGGGGGGGGGGGGGGGGGGGGGGGGGGGGGATTAAGTGGTCATTACCTCAGGACACCCCACTGGAAGCCCAACTGAGAACGGGAACAGAACAAACTCACATCTAATAATATACAACAATACAATTTGAGAAAATCAGTCACAGTGTAAAATGCTACTGAATAATCCACAGTTCATCCAGAATATATACTGTAATGTATAGTTTAATTATTTTATTATTAATAATGTATAACCAGTCTACACACCGCCCATCCCCGAGGTGAAATGCCTTAGTCTTGACTCGTAAATGTCCTGATGCTCATCAAGGTAAATTTAATAAGAAAAAGTCGAAGCCATTAGGTGTTCAGTTAAAAAAAGTGGGTAAGAAAGAAGAAATGCAAAAGATAAATAAATGCAGTATTGTAATCACTTTATGGATATAATATGAAGTGGTCACTATGTTACACACCATTAGAATTTCTTATATAATTATAAATAGTATGATTATTTATTTTTGTCGCTATAAACGTGTAAATGAATCATTAGAGCAATCTTAAGACAAATGTTTAATTTTTTTCTTAATAAAAATGTTGTAATGCTTCATTATCTTTTTATACGTCTATTTGTAGTTATATCATGAAACATTGAGAAACAAGTTAAGAAGATCTGCTTTTATAGAAAACTAATCAACAAGTCAGATGTCGGAGATCAATAGCGCTGAATTAAAATAATTATTTACTCTAATATTGAAAACATTTCCTGAAGAAATTGTGAAGGAGGAGCAACGCAACACAAAGAAAAGAAAAGAATGAGGACGTATCGTTCACACTACACTTTATGTTTTTTTTTTGAAAATGAAGTTTTTTATTGGTTTTCTTAAACATAACATACAAGTACAAAAATCCAACAACAACGAGGTTAATGTACTATTTACAAAACAAACAAACAAAAAAAACAACTTACACAACAATGGTGATCACCGAGTAATAACCAGAAATACCACTGTAAAGCACCACAGATTAAGCAAGTTACAATCTAAACATGGATCTATTATCAGTCATCCTTTAAAACCACAGTCTGAATAAATTTCTCCCATATTTCCACATCTTTATAATTTTGATTCGATTTGGCTAGCAGTTTTTCATATGATACATTCTCAGTCATAAATTTAATCCACATTTTAATTGTAGGACATTGAATATCTTTCCAAAATTTAAGTATCAGTCGTATTGCTGTGACTACACCCACTGTAATAAGAGAGAACTCATTGTTTTTGATCTGTAAGATCTCTGATTTATCTCCCAACAAACATATCCTGGGTGATACTGGAATGTCAATTCCCAAACATTCTCCTACATATTTTAACACAGCTTTCCAAAAAGGTTGAATCTTTTGCATATATGTACCATTTTCTTCTTTACATTTCCAGCATATATTATCTTCCCTACAACCCATTCTAAAAAGTCGAACTGGTGTGTAATAATACCCATGTAATACCTTATATTGAATAAATTTGCCTCTCGCTTCTTTTATATACTTTCCACTGTTGGACAAAATTCTCTTCCAGGTGTCTTTATCTATGTCACTATCGATGTCTCTCTGCCAAATCAGTCTTAGGTTTTCACAGTTATTGTCATTGATCCTTAAACAGAGTTGGTAAAATTTAGATGCCCTTTGGACAGGTCTTGGTAGTTCAAGGAAATTTTCAAAAACAATTTTTATTTTGTTCCATGGGAACCTTTACCATCAAGCAGTGCCTAATTTGTAAGTATTTCCAGAATTGATCACGGCCTTCTAACTGAAATTTTTCTTTTAGATTATTAAAAGACAAAAGCTTATTATTACTAAATAAATCCTTTAGTGTACGACACTTTATGTTATTGATATTTCAGAAAAAAAAAAGTCAAAAGCATTACTCTCACATGGCTTCCTTACTTCATCAGCTATATCTGTGTGGGTCAGAGGATGAGATCGTTGTCTATGCTCCTGTACATATACAGTACGGGGAGAGTTTAAAGGAGATGGACCGCACTCATGTTGTTGTGTCCACTTCCATGTACAATTGGCTTTCCCATTTGATTGGTATGCAGTACCTTACTCGAAACCACCAGTTTAAATGACTGGGGGCACGGTTCGAGAGCCTCGAACGATTGTGTTCTCACTGATCAAAAAGAACCAGACTTTTTGGGTCATGATGGCATCTTTTTTTTTGTTGTTTGGTAAACAAATCTTTTGAAAATCTTTTTTAAAATCTTGGTAAAATCTTTTTAGTCAAAAATGAATTGTTTTCTATGAGGAAATCTATCGGGTGTTTGGTCATAACTCTTCAGTGGCATGCCCAATCTTCTCCATTTCTTTACGGAGCACTCTGAAGACCAGGCATAGAGATTTTGGGTGTTTGAGCAAAAATCAGAGAGGGAGAAATGGCTGTACAGTACTCTTAAGATTACTGGAGTTTGGGGCCAATTTTAAAGGGACTAGGTATTTTTGGTCACATGATTTTTTTGAGATTTTTGAGTTGTTCAATGTGACAGGTCTCATTTTCTGATCAGCCCAGAAAGAAGCGAGGTAGCAGTCACAGGAGCAAAAGGATTTATGACATGAAAATGGAAAGAAATATGGCAAGTCAGATTTAGTGATAAATCTAAAAAAAGTTGAATTTTGAAAAAAAAAAACGCCAGTCAGATTCCTTTGAAAAATAATAGACAGCCGTTCCGGGAAAGTTGGGGAATGAGAAATTCAGTGTCCCTACTATAAAATTATATAAAACAATATAGGTTGATAAAATATAGGTGTTTTAATAATCTGATAATCAGTTAATAAAAACAAAGCACTGATCATTTCTTTTTGCTGAACGTGGTGCAGACATGATGCCCGAGCCTGACTGGGTTTGGTTCTGTAATGTGAGCAGGTTTAAACGGCCTCTGCCACTGCTGCTGCTGCTTGGTTATTGACCTTGTCAGAATGAACGATCAGTGTTTTGTACAGGCGTCGTGTAAATAAATGCCAGGCTTATTGTGAGCAGTAAGCGTCGGAGAGATGGAGCTTTCTGTCCTGAGTGTGAGGACGAGATTATGATTGTCGTCATTATAACCTCATTTACGTCTTCATGGGCTGAGAATTACAGGCGAAGAACAGCAGAACTAATCAGGTTTGATGGCTCGGCTCGAGGAGAAGGCAGAGAAATTGAGCAGTCATGTTGCTGAAAATTAGATTTTTTTCCCCCTCTCTTTTCTCCTTCTTCTGCATGAAGATATTTGTGGATGTAGAAAGGCTCAGGTGTGCATGAGCGTAGAGATCCATATTCAGGTGAATGCTTAACTCTGCTCATATTCCCCAGGGTGTGTTCAAGCTCAGGTTGAGGACAGCCTCCATGTGGATTTGACTCCTCAAGGGATTATAATAAAGAGACACACAGTGACATGAGATATTAAAGCTAATTCTGTAGGAAGACACAAAGATGAAGTGCCTGGGAGTCAAAAAAAGGTTCTGAAGCACTCATCATATAACTGCGAACTCAAATCTAGACAGTTCAACAATCGTTCATGATTCAATTAACCTTTAATGTTCTGTTCAACTTTTGGTAGAGCACATTTGGAGTGGCTATAACTTATTGAAAAACATGTTGAACTTAACCTGATCGCGCTATTTCTACCAATTGGTTGAGGTATTGTCACAGAATACCAGCAGAGGGCGCCATGCGCAGAGACGCCATTTTTGTGTTCCTTTGTTTTCTTTTAAGTTGAGAATGCACCTCGGTCAAGTGATTGGAGCGCTCACCTGAACCGAGGGAGCTAATTAGTTTCCTTATAAATAAGTCTTGTGTTTGGTTTCTCCAGTTGTCGTGCATTTGTTGAGTTACCTGGTTGTAAAGTTCTCTGTTTCTGTGTCATGCAATTCTCCTGGTCAGTGGTACTCCTGTTTGTTTAGCTCTTGGTATATTAGTTTCTGTTCTTTGTTTAGTTATTGTTAATAAAGATTCCGTTCAGTTTGGTTAAACTGTTTTGTTCTGTTTTGGTCTGGTTTCGTTAAGCTGCTATGTTTCTCCTGTGTTTTCTGTATTATTCTAACCTCCTTAGTTCTTATCTGGCAAGTTATATGAATTACTGCTCTTTAGTTTCTCCTAGTTTTATTATAGACTCCTTCCTAGTTTCATTGTGAGTTTTATATATATATATATATATATATATATATATATATATATATATATGTATACTATATATATAACTGTATACATAATAAAAATGAATAAAGCATGTTTTTTTTTTTTAACCATAAAATGACATCTCAACCATTTGGATTCTTGTCTAGTAAAGCATGAAAAGTTTTTCAAACAGAGTTGAAAACAAGAAAAACATGTTGACCATATATGACCTTTTCAGATTTAAAAAAAAACGTAAGATTTTCCCTAATGAAATAGGAACCCCATACAGATTTGTCCCAGCATGTCGATCCCCACCATCCAGGAGAGAGTTCCCCTCCAACACTACTGATGGAACCTTTTAAACAAAACCTTTTCTTCACGCTTCGATTGCATGATCAGTGATGTGTTTGTGTTTTCCATCATGGAGTTTAAACATTTCATGCACATGGGATCTCCAGACGGTGTTATTAAGCCCCAGTAGAAGTGCTGCAGCAGTGTAATCAGCCAGAGCTGTAATACTCCGAGCGGTGTGACTCTGACATGTTGAGAGCTCTTGTTCTTGGATTTTCTTACAAGAGTTTGAAGAAAAGATAAGGCTGAGGGTAAGGCTGCAGGTTCGATGCTGCATGGCTTTGACATGGTGACTCCATTTTCTGGACTGAAATGACAGGTTTTATTCTTTAGTGACTCTTGGAACGCGGCGTTCCTCAGCAGGTTAGCTCGACATCTCCACTAAGGCTCGACTTGTTCCTGTCATCCTTACTGAAAAACAGATCTCTCTCAATCCTCTACAATCTTATCTTTCTTGCATTTGTTTATATGGATCCGAAATTCAGAATCTGTGTTTATGGCGTTAATTAGTTATGTCTTATAAAATCCCTGTAGAATAAACATCCCTGTGAATGAGCTGCTGTTGTGAAACAATAACGTATCAGAATGAATGCATTAATATAATCCTGCGCTACTCTCTCCGCTCTGCTGTTATAGAAAATTAATCAATACCTTCTAAATCCAGAATTTACCATCACCATGCTGTAAATAATGTCCTTTAGAATAACTATTGTTATTTATTTTCTTTATGGTATACGGTGATATAACGCATGCATTGTGCGGTGCTGAATAGTTCCAGAGCTGCTTTACAAAGACAAACTGAAACAAAAAGTCAAACAATGGCAGAACAAAAATGCGATTCTCAAATATTTGTCTTCCTCTGACTCATACTGCTGAACAATTCATTAGCCAGCCTGGAGGAGGAAAGCTTGGGCTGTTTGGATGAAACATTTATTGAACTTGTCTTGCATGACCTTATCTTAAAAGCCTAATACATCCATTATAGATTAGCACTGGGGAAAAATAATCGATTCTTTGATGCAGAAAAATTCCCTGTTTTATCGTTCTGCGTGAACAAAATGCTGTAATTGGGCTTTAATACGGGGTTTCTATCCTTTTTTTTTTTTTGGTCTTTTTTATTAGAAAAAAGTCAGCAGTATCATACTGTATAAAATACATGACAAACAACCTAGAGGCTGGGACTGCAGGATTCTTTTAAAATGACTCTTCAAGTTGATTTATTTCACGATTTAGTGTTGCAAGGAAATCCAATGAAATTGAGCTCTGTATTTCTTTTTACAAGCCACATATAATATATAGAGTCTAGTATTATACAACAACTTTATATTATATTACACACACACACACACACAATAAAGCCAACGTGGGGAATCATCCTACAGGAGTCTCTTCACTTTGAATCTTGCCATCTCTTCATTAAAAGCATTGTCATGACAACTACATGCACACACACACACACACACACATCACTGGTGAAGTCATGTGCGGAAAAAATTTATCTTTATCCGGTTCATTTTATATGAAAAAGCCAAACACAGTCGAGATCCTACAGATCTGATCTCCTAAACACGCTGAGAGTGTAAACATGAGGACATGAACGTGTGTGTCTTTGTGTGTGTGTGTGTGTGTGTGTGTATGTGTGTGTGTGTGTGATGCTTAGCCAGGTCCAGGAGAACAATTCTTGCTCTGTAGTGTTTAAAACATCTATTAGCAGTCTAAAGTTGTTGTACAGTACAGTGCAAAAGTCTTGACCCCCCATATTAAATTGAATTAAATAAGAGTTTGGACGCCCTTATTCTAACTCCATGGTCGTTACTGATGTTTATTTATATCTATGTTGTAAACAATGCTGAAGGCATCGAAAATATACAATAACTTGATATTGAGATGTTTATCTGCTCCTTCTGCTCTGTAAAGCTTCATAACGGCTCTAATCTGAGCTGCTGGTTGTTAATTGGTGATTTCTGAGGCCGGTGACTCTAAATGAACGTCTCCTCTGCAGCAGAGCTCAGTTTGGGTCTTGTTTTCCTGTGAAGGTCTTCATGAGAGACAGTTTCATCATCATGGAGCTTGATGGGTTTTACCAACGCACTCGACACAATACTGTTCTTGCATGAACTGTTCCAGAATAATGAATAACAACTGATTGTTGTTAATATTACTTTAATACCTAATTACATGTGTTATTACATATTTTTTTTTATTTCACCAGTATTGTAAAATGTAAACAATAAATCACCAAAAAAATAAAACATGGAAATAAAAGATATGTCAGAGTTTTAACTGTAGATTAAGTCAAATGAATAGGACCAAATGTTTTAGTGTTTTACGCTAAAGATACAATTTAAAAACAGGTTGTTAGTGCATCACCCTCAGCAGCGACCTCATTACCCCTCTCGTCTGTTCCAACACTCAAACTAATCACCTCCTGATCATCTGTCATCATCTGCACCTGTTTCACACTGGGTCAGGACTTATGTTAGAAAAAAAAAACCAATGAGTTCTCAAAAAAAAAAAGCTCTTAAAGAAGCCTGAAGAACTAGTGTATTCCTTAAGACTACATTAATATATAATAAATTTGGACTCTTTGGAAGCAAAACATATAGCAGACATACTGTAAGAATAAAAAAGGAAGGTTAATGTATTAAAGACCGTCACTGAGTACTACTAGAAGAGTCACTTGTGTACAAGAATGAGACAAACCCAAAGGGAGCACTGAGTTTCAGCAAACTTTAGTAATTAAAACACCCTAATTGCCCTACGCTTACGGTGGAAACCAGCAGCACAACCAGACAACTAAAGATTAAATAACACATTCAACTGTTAGAGCCACGAGCGGAGCTTAAATGAAAGAAATAAATAAAACTAAACACCTTCTCACTTATGAGCGGGAGTCAGTCTAACCTAATAAACTAAATAAAAACAAAACGGGTGTCCCCAAACTACACTGACTAACACAACACACAAGTACAACGGTTACTGTGGCTCTCGCTTCTAACTAGTGTGTCTAAACAAAGTCTTACTCTACGTGTTGCTTATGTACTGTACCCCCATAACTAGTATTATACAATAACTTTATTGTACACTCAAAAAAATAACTTGTTGAATGAACGTAATTTAATTATGGAAAGAATTTCCACCTGATTTAATGGCTTTCTTTCAGCATTAAGCAATTTTGTTGGCCCAACTTAATGTTTTTAGGTTCAGTCAAATTAATCTTATTAGGTTCATTTAACTTATTTACTACAGCTGTGTCCAACATAATTTAATACTGTTAACATAAATGAATAGCGTTGGTACAACACATTTTTCAGTTGTAAACTAAGTTGATCCAACTCAAGTAAACTTACATTTCAAGACCTGGTCAACAGAATTCTGTGAAGGAAGGAAGCATAAGACAAACGGGATAAAACGGAGATTTTTATTTTACACCAGCAGCAACTTACAAATGAAGTCTCAATTTGAAAAGATATACAAAACATAAAACACCACAAATAAGTATTAATCATAGAAAAACAATTAAACACCAACAGAAGCGTTTTGTACTTTATAACTGTCCGTTATGACTTTTAAATATGACCGTTAGAGACGGTTGGTCACTGAGGTAACTCCTGAAGTCAGATGCAGACAGGACACTTTCACTCACAAACTCCTGTGAAAAAATACAGAGATATTCAATTAAAATTCATGATACTTCATTTATCAAATGAACAATATTTATACTTTGTTCCTCTCGCTTCACAACTCATGAGAACAGACCGAAACCAGAACCGAACCGCAGATTAAGCACGCGCATATAACCGTCGGCATTTTAAGTGTGATTAAAAATACAAGAAATAGCTTAAACCAAAATAACGTGACTAAACATCGCTAAACAGCAGGTGTCATTTATGTTCAGTATTTCGTTTCTATTTAGAAAGATGGGAATTAATTCCTGCTTACCTTTTCCACTCGCGCGCCAAACGTTTGTCTTCTCAACACGCTGTGTTCTCTTCTCGCGATATTTCCGGTTTTGCTATTTCCGGTTTTCATAGTGACAAGATCTCTTTGGTTTATCTCAACATGATTAAATCTAATACATGTTAAGTTGTTGAATTTCATGTAAATACAACATAATCTATTCCTGTTCATCTTGGAAACATGAAATTATTATGTACAAAACACATATTACATTTTAGTACATGTAACAGGTAGCCATGTTCATTTTTTTGAGTGTATAATAAAGACCCGCCCCCCCACAAGAACTCATACTGGGCTCAGTCAGGCGAAAACCTGTATAAGGCTTAACGGGGTTCAAGAAAAATACAACAAACACACTTACATTTTAGGCCACGCCCACTTGTTATTTAAATCTGAATATGAAAACCTATCCGAGTAGACTAAACAACGCTCCGTGTGCAAAGGTAGGAAACAGACACAAGGAGTAAATGTCTAAGGAAAGAATTTTAAGAAACCTACAGTATAATCTTGACCGTTAATCTGTTATTTATTTTTACATTTTGTTTTATCTCATATTTCATCTAATATTACAAGTTGTATTTTAAATTGGTTAATGATAAAATATAATGCGATAAAATCTAAACTGTTTCGCTACATACAGTATGCTTCACTTCTCAAACCGGCACATTTACCCTTTGTGTGTTCTTTAAATATTGGCACCCTGGCTGTGTTCTGCTGCATGTATTGCCTTTATAATGATTTTTTTTCTCTAAAAATCTTCTTTCATGTTTAGTCACACACACACACACACACACACACAAACGCACCTGGCGTTCAGTGAGTAGGAGTGTTATGAAGCTCAGAACAAAGCCTGTGTGTGTGTGTGTGTGTGTGTGTGTGTGTTTGTGTAAGGAAGCAGAAATGACGCTATGTGACAGCCCAGGAGATTCTGTATGTAATTTGAGAGTCACTTCAGGGGAACGGAGCTGCTCTGTATTTCTATTTGCACTACAGAACGGAGGAAAAACAGACGAGTAACTACGGTTCGGTTTGTTCCTCTGAAGAATGAACAGAATTGAATATAACACGTGCGTAAGGAGATAAATTTCTCCTGATGATTAGAGCATTTACAGCGAAGCTAGTGGGAGGGTCCGATTCCTGCGGAGACGAGCGAGCTGCTGTTTGTGTTCTCTAAAAAGCTTCACCTCATGTTAATGGCTTTACACAGCGAGACACGAGTTTGTCTGATTGCAACTGGTCAGTCTGGTAATTAATTAGCAGCATGCAGCGAAAACAACAACAAAAAAGCTCAACAATCATCTCAGCACCTGTGTTTCACCAGAAATTCCAGAAATCAACTGATCAAGTGAATCGTTCAGACCAAACTTTATGATTTTCAGTGATTGAGTTTAATCAGTGACGAGTCAAATGATGTGATTCACTGAAAATCTGACAAATCTCTATATTATACTGTTAGGGCCAAAATCACACAGGAAACATCTCTCCTTCTCTCTTTCTCTTTCTCTTCCTCTCTCTATCTCCACACCTTAAAGGCAATTGGAAAGCAGGTTTTATTCCTGAAATCTCTGATCTCCTCACAGGGTTTAGCTCGGGGCTTTCCAAATGCAGTGTTTTCTTGAACCTCAATTAAAGCCGTCTGTTTGAGAGTCAAACAAACGAAGCCTGGATTAGCACCTAGACTGCAGTGTGCTGCTTCAACACACAAAACACACACACACACTTGCCAATGCCATGATTACAAAACGGCACTCATTTTTTCCGAACTGCAGTCAGTCGGCTCTTATTTAATACGTTATTTTGTTTATCAGAGATATACTGTATGAGGACAGCAGGGACAGGAGCTGATTAGATAATTACTGTATATCTCCACTAATGATATCTACAGTATCTACACTGATAACCTGGCCTCACTTTAAACACATGTGTATCTGTAATCACCTACACGCGTCTTATACGAAGCATTTTCACATACGAGTGACCGAACCGAGCATTCACAACTTGTTCGAGTCGATAGCAGGAAGAAAAGGGAGCCGCTTTCGATTTGGTTTTTAAAGCAGCCGATCAAAAGAAGGAATCAAAAATTTATGTTAGGTGAGGTTTAAAGTCTATTTATTTCATAGTTTACTTCATTTACATGTCTTTTCTAAATGTTTTAATTGGTTTTATATGCATAAATATGATTATGGTGTTGGAAATTGTTAATATTGGTAATATTTTTGGGTGGCTGGAACGGATTAACTGCATTTATATTATTTCCTATGGGACAATGTGTTTCATAATATGAAATTCCGCCTTAAGTACTCACATCCAAATGACGGTGCAATATTAGAAAAACACATCCAAACAGGTGTAGTAGACTTTAAATTAACACTAACGCTAAGACCTGCTATGAGCAAATACACATGAATGTACTTTTTACTAGAGTCAAATTTTTCTTTACGCGGTTAAGATACGTAAAAATGTTTGTTTGTTTGTTTTTTTTTTCATTGCAGAGTATGAGTTCCCAAAAACAAAATGGGATTTATAAATAAAATAATGTGCACATTCTTATTGTAAACATCATGCAACAAACACTCAATAAATAACTAAATAAATGGAAACAAGATAAATTCAATTTATTTTATATCATTTTTATAAAAATGGTCATTGTCGCAAAGAAGCTTCACACAGTCAAAGGATTATCACTTAATAATGTGATATCATTAGATTTTCCTCGTGCCCGCACCACCGAGCAGGGGTGATGGGGTGGTTTTTCAGAGTGATGAGCAGACGAGCATTTCTGTCCATTAGATAGACAGATAGAACACACCGAGTATCAAGTGTGCGGTTTAAGACTCAGCTCAGCTCATCACCAGGACGATGGCGTGATCCCGTCAGCAGCATCATTAAAGACGAGAGCAGAAGCATATGGAGGTGATTGTGTGCAGGACACGGTGTGTAATTGACTGCACTGTTGCTCTGCTCTCACTGATGGCTAAAGTGGAAGACATGAGCGAGCGCTGGCAGCTCACAGGTGTCTGAGAACAGCCCATCAGTCTCCCTGAAATATGAGCTCACAGGAGACCGTGCGACTTCAGGGATTAATCACTCGCCTCTCGCTAAACGCCTTCATAGTCTGTCTGTCTGGGGTTCACTGCAACAAACTCCCCTGCTTTATCCTCAGAGGTCCAGACTGGACCTGGGCTCAAAACCTGCAACATGAATCACGTTAATATTTTAAAGAGACATTTAAATTTATATCCATTACAGTTTATGAAAGTGGCTCAGTTGAAATGACTGTTTAACAAATATCCAGATTCCTCTAAAACAAAGCTATTTTTAAATTCTAAGTATTTTACCATCATCATATCAATTGTACTAATACTTTAAATCGGTTCCTTTCTAATGATTGCGTATTATAACTTATATAAGTGCTATAAGTCTGTCTAAAGCCTTAAGCTTATTATAAATGATTTTCAGAGCAGCTCTTCCATCTGTTACTATAAAGTATATATATATATATATATATATATGAAGATATGCATTATAATAATATGAATATCACCAGGGAAATTTACTCAAAATTTAAAAACAAGCGTACCTCTGCTATTTTTTCTTCCTTTTAATCACAGCCCTCACTTCCCATGCTTACTGTTTATTCCTCATCATGTGCTGTCTCACTGAGCCGAGCGCTACCTGTCTCTATCTTTAACCTGATGTTCCGAGGAACATGTCCATGAGCTCTACCGTCATCTGGGAGCATCTAACAGCACTGCGCTCTCATTGGTCAGAAGGTGTTGAGGACATCCGGGACAGTAATACCGCTGAAAATTATCATTTATATTTAACATTTATGGAAGGAGTCTCCAGTGTCAGCTTTATGAGATCTGCATGACCAAAAGGTTTATGGTAGACTTTGTGTTTTTTTCTGTCACCTGAAGACACACCTTACAGTGTATGTCCTAATACACCTTCAGAAACTTCAGCATCCCATTGTCATGACTGTCTCAGCTATCGTTTTGAACCTGAGCATCTGAAATTTTGTTAAACGTGGTATCCCAAATACCAATACCCTGTCGTTTTTTTTTTAACATTTGCCAACAGCTTGTCTGAAACAATCTTGTCTCAAACCAGATTGTCCAATATTAAGACTTTATCATTAAACATGTTGTCATTGTTCATTTATTATAAAGTGTTTATGTAGACCATCGGTGTGAAAGTCAACAGACATTAATATCATTAGACACAAACTAGACCAAAAACCTTTGCACCTCCAGGGTCGAGGGTTCCATTATCGCCTCAGGTTCAGTGTGTGTGGAGTTTGCATGTTCTCCCTGTGCGTGGTGGGTTTCCTCCGGGTCCTCTGATTCCCAAAATGGTGTTGTGTCAAGTGAGAGAGTGTGTGCATTTGTGTCGGGAATGAGTGAGAGAGTGATCTGATTGGACACTTGGACATTTGATATCACAGCACACAGCTTAGCCATAAATCAAGTAATCATGCAAGTAGATCTAATGTGTACTGTAAGTTTGTGTGCATGTTTTAGTCCTGTATTTTTTTTGTACTTATTATATGTGTATCTACTGAGTCTGTGTGTGTGTGTGTGTGTGTGTGTGTGTGTGTGTGTGTGTGGGAATGCCTTTGATTGTGTTTCGATTTCATCTTCAGCTCTTTCACACTTCTTTCCTCTGATATTTACCTGGTGTGTGTTAAAAACCCCGCTGAGTCAACGTGTGTAAACCTTCCAGTTCAGTGTGTGTGTGACCTTTCTGTCTGTAACGTTGATGGACAGGGAGACAGATTTCGGTGTGCTCATAGCCACTTTAGCCCTCCATGTCCCCTTCAGCGCTCCATCAGCATTCCCCTTTTCCTGCTCATTAAGAACTCCATCCTTCGACCTGAAGAGCTCAGAAATATATATATATATACAGTATATGTAAATATATACACACGTCCCTGAAAGGCTGGTCTGTTATAATGTGGTTAATACAATTTCCAAGAAAAATTATTCCTTCATTAAAAAAGTAACAGATTTTCCTTTAATTAATGGGCAGAAATTAGATGTGAGGCAGATTCTTTGGCTGTGTATTAATTAACAATTTGTCCTCTTTATTGCTAAAGTAACACATTACATTTCAGGTTGGAAGAAAAAGCAAATCATCCTTGAATTGTTCCGCGACCTAATTAAACCTGTTCCTGGAATTAATTATGCTCTGCTTTATCTGAAACATCTCTCGCTCCAACAGCCACAAATAAATTACCAGCGAATATATCATTCCACACTCATTTATATTTCCTCTGCCGGTTCGAGTGTACGGTGTCATATCAGGCACGGCATTCTGCTCTCTTTTTATCGCAGTAATTTAACTCTACGGTGAAAAGTGCAGTAATTACACCAAGGCATGTTTACTTTCGGTCAAAAGTGAATTACAAACATGTGTAGGATTTCTATTGTATTTTTTTTTATATTGCTCTGGACTGTAGTGATTATTCATAATTAATTTTACCTGATCGTGCCTCTTCCTTATAATGGATTACATCATGAGTCTCATGGTCTCTGTACGGTACACCTGTGCCAGGTGATTCCCATTTTACTGATCTAAAACTTCTTGACAGATTTCCAGGATGTTTCCTAGTTCTATTGTACTTACATACACAGTATATACTCCATGTGAAGCTGTTAACTTCTGAGGGCGTCCACGATGCATCTGAGTTACATTTACAGTATGAGTTAAAGATCACTGAAACGTTCTAAATAACTAAATATTGCAGTAATGCAGCTCAGTAACTGCTACACTCAGTCGTAAACAGTATGGAACTGTATGATACAGTATAGGACTACATCTGAAATGTGTTTGAAGATGTAACCAAGCCTTTAACCAGGCTGTTTTCCGTTCCTCCATCCATCCATCCATCCATTCATTCATTCATTATCTATACCACTTAGTCCAACTGAGGCTTTTGCTGATAGCAGGAGATGCAGAGATGCTCAGACATTTTTGCCTCCAGCTCCTCTTGGTGAGCTCCACAACACCAATAGTGCAAAAACCTGAAATAGGCTAATAATCTCTGGACATATCAGCACTTTATTGTATTGTTTGACCACAGGGAGGCTTTGTGTAATTGATCAGAAGTAAAAGCCTCAGCACCACCACACTGCCATTGTTGGTCTCTTGAGCAAGGTCCTTTACCCTGTCTGAACCAGCTGGTTGACCCTACAGATGCTAAGATAAATGAGGAATCAATTGAAAGAGGGTTAGAAAAAGAAGTTCCAGAACATTGGAACACTGTGAAGACCATCATCAAGATGTGGAGCAAGTGGTGTTACTGCACCAAAGCCAAGACATCCTTCCTGAACAGACAAAAGGACATAAGAAAACATTATCAGGAAAACTGCTAAGGAGCCTACAGCAACTATACAGTACCAGACCTGCTGGAATGTTATGGTCACCCCCATCTGCATCAGGCTCTGGTTTGGGGTGCTCTGGAATGGGGTTGGGTGGTGAGACGAAGTCCACGGACATTAAATCCCCCAAAACCATGTGGCAAAATGTGTTCCGGTTTAAAGAGACCAGGGTAGACCTTCATTTCTAGTCAAGATGAATGCAGTCTATACACTGATAAATTCAGCATATTTCCTGTTGAGTCTGGTTCCTCACCATCTCTGGAAGATGTTCCTCACACACTGTTGGGGGGCGGAGTAACACACTCGAAGGATATCGCTATTCGCTTCTTTCGTTCGCATGAGCTCACAGACGCCCCTGATTGGCTGTAGAGCCGTGATTAATGTGGGAGCTGTAAGTACCTCTCATCCCTCCCCTCTGAGAGAGCTCGGCCAATCAGCTCTCTCTAGACCTGCGAGACAACCTGATCGTTTTGATTCAGACATATTTTCTCATTTGAATAATTTACTTTTGATGCATT